>NC_041382.1:303787398-303887630 GCF_002162155.2 Triticum dicoccoides | reverse complement strand
GATCATACACTAATCATACACGCAAACGTGTACGATCAAGATCAGGGACTCACGGGAAGATATCACCACACAACTCTACAAATAAAATAAGTCATATAAGCATCATATTACAAGCCAGGGGCCTCGAGGGCTCGAATACAAGAGCTCGATCATAGACGAGTCAGCGGAAGCAACAATATCTGAGTATAGACATAGGTAAACAAGTTTGCCTTAAGAAGGCTAGCACAAACAGGGATACATATCGAAAGAGGCGCAAGCCTCCTGCTTGAGATCCTCCTAAACTACTCCTGGTCATTGTCAGCGGCCTGCACGTAGTAGTAGGCACCTCCAGTGTAGTAGGAGTCGTCGTCGATGGTGGCGTCTGGCTCCTGGACTCCATCGTTTGGTTGCAACAATCGGGTATAGAAAGGGGAAAAAAGGGGGAGCAAAGCAACCGTGAGTACTCATCCAAAGTACTCGCAAGCAAGGAGCTACACTACATTTGTATGCATTGGTATCAAATAGAAAAGGGTAGCATATGTGGACTGAACTGCAGAATGCCGAAATAAGAGGGGGATGGCTAGTCCTATAGAAGACTATGCTTCTGGCAACCTCCATCTTGCAACATGTAGAAGAGAGTAGATGGTAAGTTCACCAAGTATCATTGCATAGCATAACCCTAGCCGGTGATCCTCCCCTCGTCGCCCTATGCGAGAGCGATCACCCGTTGTATCTGGCACTTGGAAGGGTGTGTTTTATTACGTATCCAGTTCTAGTTGTCATAAGGTCAAGGTACAACTCCGGGTCGTCCTTTTACCGAGGGACATGGCTATTCGAATAGATCAACTTCCCTGCAGGGGTGCACCACATTTCCCAACACGCTCGATCCCCTTTGTCCGGACACACTTTCCTGGGTCATGCCCGGCCTCGAAAGATTAACACGTCACAGCCCTACCTAGGCACAACAGAGAGGTCAGCACGCCAGTCTAAATCCTATGGCGCAGGTGTCTGGGCCCATCGCCCATTGCACACCTTCACGTTACGTACGCGGCCGGCGAGCAGACCTAGCCTCCCTTATACAAGAGCATGCGTTCCAGTCTATCCCGGCGCGCGCCGCTCAGTAGCTGACGTCAAGAAGGCTTCGACTGATACCACGACGTCGAGTGCCCATAACTGTTCCCGCGCAGTTGGTTAGTGCGTATAGGCTAGTGGCCAGACTCAGATCAAATACCCAGATCTCGTTAAGGGGCAGTAGGCGATCAAATACCCATGACGTCGAGTTTAGTAACAGTAATCGAGGTGACGTGGCATCATTAGCATAGGTTAGTGTAGCTTGATTATTCGGACGTCACAATTTCCCTCCACTACAAGAAATCTCGTCCCGAGATTTAAGAGGGCGAGTAAAGGGGGAAGGGATTTGGTTACGAAATTCTAACGAGTCTTCTTGGTCTTGGTTGCTCTTCTCTAAGAGGTCGATCCATAACGTTGATGTCTTCATACCTCGGCTTCAGGTCATCATGATGAAGTTGTCATCCTTCCTTAGGAGTATTCATTGTACGTCCGAAGGACAAGGGGTAACTTCGGAAGAACGGACCTGTGAAAGGTCGACTATCTAGTTGATAACATCAAGGATGGTGGCGGAAAGTAACTCTCAAATGGAAACTTAAGACAATATCGAGAGCAAAGTAAGATGGTGCAAAATAGAAGTTTCAAGCGCACATGCAATCGTTCGATGCCTGAAACAGGGCACCAAAGGTGTTCAGAGCAGCGGGAATAGGTATCGTGTCTGATACCAGAATTGATGATCTCTTGGACAGTGGCTCGTGAATCCCATACGAGGCCACACATGAGAAATAACTTTGGGAACAGGGGGGTACAGTAGAGTCAGGTTTTGATCCTGTAGAACTGTGGGTTATGGGCCCACCATGTGGGTTAAAAGTAGAAAGGCGATGACATCTTGCACGATCATGTAAGCAAGGCATGTCAGAGGATAGTTTGTCGGTTATGTCGGCAACAACATCGGTACCAAGGGCAAGGGACAAAGAGAACCATTTTCCTGCTCGTTGAACGAGGCGGACCAATAGGCAAAGTTCTCATCCATTGGTGGCTACTGGAATGTCATCAACAATAGTAACAGGGTCTTGCTGACATAATTGTACACCGAGGTGTTTACATAAGTACGACAATATTACTGCTTAGATCATATAGATCACAAGAAAAATTAAACAACACAACGGAAAGGAAATGTGATTATCATATTAAACAGAATAAGGGAAAGGAAAATGTGTTTAAACACATATTTGAGGGGGTATATCCTTCCCAAGGACAAGCAGAGCAAGATATCCATGACAGGATATGACGTAGAAAACCCTTTAGGTAGGGGAGAGAATTTGCATGTCATTACCCATACAACGGTGTTTGAATAGTTGATAAAGGAAATTTAGCAGGGTGCTTCAATAGGTGCATATTACCACAGATATGCTTCGAGATAGCATTGACATGGTCATCAAGTAAGGTTCAAAATTTGGATGCACGAAGGATCCATCAGGAACAACTTGTACAATAAGTTTTACAATTTCCTCATGGAAGAATGGATATCCTTGCTAAAAAGGACACTATAGCAATAGGTCCTCCGGCCAAGTGTGCTAGGCATGACATCACCTTATCAGGTCAAGGACCAAAGTTATAACACTTGGGAATATGTTCCAACCATCATATCTGACCGAGATTCAGATATGATTGGTATCAGGATGCCTAAGAAGGAAAGCTGCAACACAAATTGACGTGAAGACATTATAAGATTCTCGGGAGTTAAACTATGGAAGCGATTTCTGAAACAATAGTTCATCATTAAACCAAGGAGAGGATGAGGAGCTGGTTGATGGACTCAGCGACAATTCATCGAGAATTCCAACAAGATGGATTTCCACAATTATGTCAACAAGGAGATAACATTTGTCAGATCAAATGGTATTATATAATGATGTATGTTCAAGGAAAACATACACAATTAAACATTGGTTGAGAGGTGCGCCCGAAATATGGGCCAAATAGCAAGATCAATGTTCGAAGGGTGATTCAATAAGAAATAGACTTAGCATGAAACTATCGACCAATAACTTGCAAGCAATAGGGTTGCCAGAAGTTTTGACTTCACACATCATAGTTAAATGGTTGGTATCCCGGTTAGAAACAACACGGGGACCAAGATATGAACGCAGATGGCGAGAAGTATTACTATATCAAGAATTATTAAGAGGTGGTGAAATTCTCACAAGATTCTTGACATAAAAGATGGTAATACTCCAAGGCAAGGAAGAACAAATGCTGGATAGCAAGGGGCTCCATAACATGATAAAGTTTGTGTCGGAGGGGAGGCAATAATGTTGTCGATGATAACACAGATCATCGAGGGGCAAGGGTGGTATTTCCCATCTAGAATTCAATAGTTATCTTGGAAGAGCTCAGAATGTTGAGGATGATCATGACACATTTGGCGAGAGATTTCAAGATGTAATCGATCGGTGATGACATCGAGTCAAATGAATGGTGAAGTGAAAGGTTATTTGAACCAAGGGTATGACGCAAACTCCAAACCAAGTTTGTTGTTCAAGGGGAAATGACATGATGAGGAAGATCAACGTAAGCTTAGCTCATCTTCGAAAATTGTGCTCCGGGAAGAGGACCAGGTAGCACAGTTAAAATTTAGCACAATAAGGATATAACCGATCAGGCTAGGAATGACTTGATAAGGGGCTCTCCGGAAGAAATAGTTACGAGAACCTAGAGTCAGATTTAGTAAAATCATTTAACCCAAATAGAAGAGAGATCAGAGTCCCAGAGTATGGACGAGGAGTAAAAGATCCCAATACCACCCAAATGACGACGTGGGCCCGTAAGACACACATCCATGTTAGTAAAAAGTTTTGTAAAGTCTAGACTCAACTTTGGCCGAGGAGTGTGGAAGGGGGATTCCTACAGGCAGTTGGCTCTGATACCAACTTGTGACGCCCCCGATTCAATCGTACACTAATCATACATGCAAACGTGTACGATCAAGATCAGGGACTCACGGGAAGATATCACAACACAACTCTACAAATAAAATAAGTCATACAAGCATCATATTACAAGCCACGGGCCTCGAGGGCTCGAATACAAGAGCTCGATCATAGACGAGTCAGCGGAAGCAACAATATCTGAGTACAGACATAGGTAAACAAGTTGGCCTTAAGAAGGCTAGCACAAACAGGGATACATATCGAAAGAGGCGCAAGCCTCCTGCCTGAGATCCTCCTAAACTACTCCTGGTCGTCCTCAGCGGCCTGCACATAGTAGTAGGCACCTCCAGTGTAGTAGTAGTCATCATCGATGGTGGCGTCTGGCTCCTGGACTCCAACGTTTGGTCGCGACAATTGGGTATAGAAAGGGGAAAAAAGGGGGAGCAAAGCAACCGTGAGTACTCATCCAAAGTACTCGCAAGCAAGGAGCTACACTACATTTGTATGCATTGGTATCAAATAGAAAAGGGTAGCATATCTGGACTGATCTGCAAAATGCCGGAATAAGAGGGGGATGGCTAGTCCTATCGAAGACTATGCTTCTGGCAACCTCCATCTTGCAACATCTAGAAGAGATTAGATGGTAAGTTCACCAAGTATCATTGCATAGCATAACCCTAGTCGGTGATCCTCTCATCGTCGCCCTGTGAGAGAGCGATCACCGGTTGTATCTGGCACTTGGAAGGGTGTGTTTTATTACGTATCCGGTTTTAGTTGTCATAAGGTCATGGTACAACTCCGGGTCGTCCTTTTACTGAGGGACATGGCTATTCGAATAGATCAACTTCCCTGCAGGGGTGCACCACATTTCCCAACACGCTCGATCCCCTTTGTTTGGACACACTTTCCTGGGTCATGCCTAGCCTCGGAAGATCAACACGTCACAGCCCTACCTAGGCATAACAGAGAGGTCAGCACGCCAATCTAAATCCTATGGCGCAGGGGTCTGGGCCCATCGCCCATTGCACACCTGCACATTACGTACGCGGCCGGCAAGTAGACCTAGCCTCCCTTATACAAGAGCAGGCATCCCAGTCTAACCCGGCACGCGCCGCTCAGGCGCTGACGTCAACAAGGCTTCGGCTGATACCACGACGTCGAGTACCCATAACTGTTCCCGCGCAATTGGTTAGTGCGTATAGGCTAGTGGCTAGACTCAGATCAAATACCCAGATCTCGTTAAGCGTGTTATTTTGAAATAACCATGGACGCCGACCAGGGCCAGGCCCACCTCTCTCCTAGTTGGTCTCAACCTGCCTTGTCGCTCCGCCACCAAGATCCACTCAGAGGGCCGTCGGGACAAACGTCCTTGCGGACCCAATCTGTGAATCACTCGCGGGTACTCTACGAGCCGACCCGACTTTAGTCACAACAAGTATCATATATTATGTATATAAGTATATACCCACGACCACCTCCCAAGTGATCACGGCCCGATAGTATAGCATGGCACGCGGAGAAGAAAGTAGGCCACTGAAAGTAAACAGTAGAGAGAAGAATAGGCATTATCTGGTGATCAAGGGGGGCTTGCCTGGTTGCCTTGCAGACAAAAACGGACCCTTGAAGGTGATGTAGTCGATCACAGGTTCAACCGCGGTCTCGGGGTCTACCGGAAAGAAGTAACGGAGGGGGAACACAATAAATAATAGAACAATCAAAGCATCATAAAGCATAACATGGCAATACACAGTGCTTGGGGTGACCAAACGCAGTACTAGGTGCTACCAGCGAAGGAAGGAAACATCCGAGAAAGTATCCCCGGTGTTTCGCGTTTTTGGACAGATGAACCGGAGGGGGAAAGTTGCGTGTTCGCTATGCTAGGGGTGTGTGGCGGACGAACGGGCTGCGTATCCGGATTCTTCTCATCGTTCTGAGCAACTGTCATATACAAAGTGTTTTTATCCAAGTTACGTATTATTTTATATTAATTTTCAAAGTTTAATCAATATTATGGAATTTCCTAAAAATTGGCTAAGTTTGAGAATTGTTCAGTTTTTGAACATCACTTAGCTATTTTTTAGAGGCTATACCTAGTGTTCTGTACATCCAATGAATTAGTGCCTTTTACCAATTTTTATCATCTTTCTATGATCTACATGACAATATCATTGACATCCATGTTAGAGTTCAGCTTCTTGATCAAAACTGTATTTGAAAAGTGCCACTTGAAGTTAATTCCAGAAACTGTTAAAATATATGAACATGGGATTTTGTGATTTTCATAGGATTTAATCTGTACATATTTTGAACTAGGACTAATGGGATAAAACGGAGTTTGTCAAGTGTACTTTCCACGCTTATTATCTTTACCCACATTAGAAGTCGTTTTGTTGTTGTTTTGCTTTAGTACAGAGGGGTAGACAGTATAATCGTAGCAAAGCTCAGTAACATTCAGTTACTCTAGCAGAGTAGCAGTGGCAACGCGCGGGGAGCGCGACCGGCAAGGCAGCGGCAATGGCGGCGTGGGGCAGGTGATCTGGCCGGGTGGCGCTAGCAGCAGGTGACCGGAGGTGGACAACGACGACAAGAGGTGGGCGGGGCCTCGGGCGCGGCCAGTAGCGGCGGCAACAGTGGCTGAGAGCTGCGCAACAGAGTGGGTGAGCAGCAGAGCAACACGGCGGCGTAGGCGACAAGCAGAGCAGGCGAGCTCGGGCAAGCGAGGAAAAGCAGCGGCGGAGGCAGCCGGTGCAGCGGAGCAGCAGTGGAGGGGCGGCCGGCGCAGCTATGCGGGGCCGGGCCAGGTGGCAACTGCGGCAGGGGCAGCTACGGTGGGTCGGCGAGGCGCGCGGGGTAGCGATGCGGTGGGAGATGGGGAAGCAGTAGTGTGCGACAAAGCATGGACGGCCAACTTCGACAGAGGGATGGCGCGCGGGTGTGTGCTACTGAACGCGTAAAGCACGCCGAGTCGAGCAGTGGCGTCGGCTCAAGCAAGGGTGGACGAAAACATGCACTGCATCATGGACAGGCGGCAGCTGGAGCTGGATGACGATAAACACGAGCTAGAGCTCGAAATCAAGCTTAAAACAGAGGGGGTTCTGTGCAGTTGCTCACATTGGAGCTCAAGGAGGCTCGTCGGGGCTTGTAGCGATGAAGACTAGACGATCGATGGCGGCATTCGCCGGAGCTCGAGGTGGACGATGCAGTTGATCCAGTCGACATGGAACATCCCGGCTCCCATTGCTTGGTGTGGAAGACGAGGTCGTGGTAGAAGCGGGTTGTGGAGAACCCGAGGAGGCAGGGAAAGGCCGGTGGCCATGGTGGAACCAACGATGCGGTGATGAAAGAGGCGTCCCGATGAGATCGGGATCGAGGGAAAGAGAGCGTGCGAGGGGGGAAGATATTTGAGCCGACCAGGGCGTTGACGCTGGCGCTCTTATCCTCCACGCGGCGACTGTAGCAGCCCGGTGGCGGGTAGGGTGTGGCTGGTACGGTGCCCTGGCTCGGTCGCCATTGCCAGCTGGAGGAGGGATGTAGGGGCGACCTGGGAGCAGGCCGGGTTGTGCACTGTGGCCATTAGGGCCCAGTGGCTTTTAGCTCTCTTTTATTATCTTTTATGTTCTTTACCTCTTGATTGCTTGCATTTTACTTTGTCTCCAAACGAGTTTTGTTCAACATGAAACTTGTCACATAAATTGTAGGCAATTTTTTGAGCTAGCACAAAGATTTCAAGTGTTTTGTAAATACTTAAACATTTGTTTATTTTGAAAAAAGGCTATTCTAGTTGATGTTGGGTCATTTTATGATTTCCTAGGGGTTTATTCGTGAGTCAAATGAAGTTGGTTCAAACATGACAAAGGTTAGGAGAATTTATTGAATAATGTGAATATGTTCGTTTTAATTTTTTAAATCTTTTACCGTTCGACTAGATTTAGAATTTTGAATCCAAACAGAGTTTGATATAAAGTGAGTTTAGTAACAGTAATCGAGGTGACGTGGCATCATTAGCATAGGTTAGTGTAGCTTGATTATCCGGACGTCACATTGGTTCTCAAAAACTGAGGGAAATACTTACGCTACTTTGCTGCATCACCCTTTCCTCTTCAAGGGAAACCAACGCAGTGCTCAAGAGGTAGCAAGAAAGATTTCTGGCGCCATTGCCGGGGAGATTCGCGCCAAGTCTAGTCAAGATTTGACTCCCAACAATGAGTCATTTATGGTGCCATTACCAAGTCAAAACATACCAAGTACCCATCACAAACTCTTATCCCTCGCATTACATTATTTTCCATTTGCCTCTCATTTTGTTCTCCCCCCACTTCACCCTTGCCGTTTTATTCGCCCTCTCTCTCCGTTCCCCTTCTCTTTCCCTATTTGCCTCTTTTTTTGCCTGTTTATTGTTTGCTTATGTGTTGGATTGCTTGCTTGTCATGATGGCTCAAGATAATACTAAATTGTGTGACTTTGCCAATGCCAACAACAATGATTTTCTTAGCACTCCGATTGCTCCTCTTACCGATGCTGAATCTTGTGAAATTAATGTTGCTTTGTTGAATCTTGTCATGAAAGATCAATTCACCGGCCTTCCTAGTGAAGATGCCGCTACCCATCTAAACAACTTTGTTGATATGTGCGATATGCAAAAGAAGAAAGATGTGGAAAATAATATTGTTAAATTGAAACTATTTCCGTTTTTGCTTAGAGATCATGCTAAAGCTTGGTTTTTGTCTTTGCCTAAACATAGTATTGATTCATGGAATAAGTGCAAAGATGCTTTTATCTCTAAGTATTTTCCTCCCACTAAGATCATCTCTCTTAGAAACGATATTACGAATTTTAAGAAAATTGATCATGAACATGTTGCACAATCTTGGTAGAGGATGAAATTAATGATACGTAATTGCCCTGCACATGGTTTGAATCTTTGGATGGTTATACAAAACTTTTATGCCGGATTGAATTTTGCTTCTAGAAATCTTTTAGATTCGGCCACGGGAGGCACTTTTATGGAAATCACTTTAGGAGAAGCTACCAAACTCCTAGATAAAATGATGGTTAATTATTCTCAATGGCACACCGAAAGATCTACTAATAAAAAAGTGCATGCAATTGACGAGATTAATGTTTTGAGTGGAAAGATGGATGAACTTATGAAATTGTTTGCTAATAAGAGTGCTCCTACGTTCTAACAAAAGTGCACCAATCATTCTAACGAAAGTGCATGCAATTGAAGAGATTAATGTTTGCTAATAAGAGTGCTCCTAATGATATGCCTTTGTCTACTTTGATTGAGAATAATAATTAATCTATGGATGTGAATTTTTTTGGTAGGAACAATTTTGGTAACAACGCGTATAGAGGTAATTTTAATTCTAGGCCGTTTCCTAGTAATTCCTCTAATAATTATGGTAATTCCTATAAAAATTCCTATGGAAATTATAATAAGATGCCCTCTGATTTTGAATCTAGTATTAAAGAATTTATCACTTCGCAAAAGAGTTTCAATGCTTTGATTGAAGAAAAATTGCTTAAGATTGATGAGTTGGCTAGGAACGTTGATAGAATTTCTCTTGATGTTGATTATTTTAAACTTAGATATATTCCACCTAAGCATGATATCAATGAGTCTCTCAAAGCCATGAGAATTTCCATTGATGAGTGCAAAGAAAGAACCGCTAGGGTGCATGATAAGAAAGATTGTTTTGTGAAAGCGTGTTCTTCTAGTTTTCATGATAATAAAGATCAAGATCTAAAAGTTATTGATGTGTCTCCCATTAAATATTTGTTTTGCAATATTAATCTTGATAATAATGAGACTGAAGATGAGCCACCTTTACCTAGAAGTCGTTCCAAAAATTCGGAGTTTTTAGATCTTGATGCAAAAATTGTTAAAAGTGGGATTGAAGAGGTTAAAACGTTAAATATCAATGAACCCACTATCTTGGATTTCAAGTAATTTAATTATGATAATTGCTCTTTGATAGATTGTATTTCCTTGTTGTAATCCATGCTAAATTCTCCTCATGCTTATAGTCAAAATAAAGCTTTTACTAAACATATCGTTGATGCTTTGATGCAATCTTATGAAGAAAAACTTGAGTTGGAAGTTTCTATCCCTAGAAAACAATATGATGAGTGGGAACCTACAATAAAAATTAAAATTAAATATCATGAGTGCTATGCTTTGTGTGATTTGGGTGCTTGTGTTTCCACAATTCCCAAAACTTTGTGTGATTTGCTAGGTTTCCGTGATTTTGATGATTGTTCTTGAAACTTGCACCTTGCGGATTCCACTATTAAGAAACCTATGGGAAGAATTAATGATGTTCTTATTGTTGCAAATTGGAACTATGTTCCCGTAGATTTCATTGTTCTTGATATAGATTGCAATCCTTCATGTCCTATTATTCTTGGTAAACCTTTCGTTAGAACGATTGGTGCAATTATTGATAGGAAGGAAGGGAATATTAGATTCCAATTTCCATTAAGGAAAGGCATGGAACACTTCCCTAAAAAGAAAATTATATTACCATATGAATCTATTATGAGAGCCACTTATGGATTACCTACCAAAGATGGCAATACCTAGATCTATCTTTGCTTTTATGCCTAGCTAGGGGTGTTAAACGATAGCACTTGTTGGGAGGCACCCAATTTTATTTTTATTCCTTGATTTTTTCTCCTGTTTATTAATAAATAACTTATCTAGCCTATGTTTTGGTTGTGTTTTTCGGGTTTAATTAGTGTTTGTGCCAAGTAGAACTGTTGGGAAGACTTGGGGAAAGTCTTTTTGATCTTGCTGTAAAAAACAGAAACTTTAGTGCTCAAGAGAATTGCTGCCATTTTTATTTGGAAGGTTATATTTAGTTAATTCTTTTGCTGATGATTAATAGATAAATTCCTCACGTCCAGCAATTTATTTTAGAATTTTGGGGGTTTCAGAACTTGCGTTAGCTACAGATTACTACAAACTGTTATGTTTTTTCTACAGATTCTATTTTTCTTGTGTTGTTTGCTTATTTTGATGAATCTATGGCTAGTAAAAGAGTTTATAAACCATAGAGAAGTTGGAATACAGTAGGTTTAACACCAATATAAATAAAGAATGAGTTCATTACAGTACCTTGAAGTGGTGTTGTGTATTCTTTCACTAACGGAGCACACGAGATTTTCTATTTTGAGTTTTGTGTTGTGAAGTTTTCATGTTTTGGGTAAAGATTTGATGGATTATGGAACAAAGAATGGCAACAGCCTAAGCTTGGGGATGCCCATGGCACCCCATGGTAAAATTCAAGGACACCAAAAAGCCTAAGCTTGGGGATGCCCCGCAAGGCATCCCTCTTTCGTTTTCGTCTATTGGTAACTTTACTTGGAGCAATATTTTTATTCACCACATGATATGTGTTTTCCTTGGAGCGTCTTGTATGATTTGATTCTTTGATTTTTCGTTCACCGCAATCATCCTTGCTGTACACACCTTTTGAGAGAGACTCACATGATTTGAAATTTATTAGAATACTCTATGTGCTTCGCTTATATCTTTTGAGCTACATAGTCTTTGCTCTAGTGCTTCACTTATATCTTTTAGAGCACGATGGTGGATTTGTTTTATAGAAACTATTGTTCTCTCATGCTTCACTTGTATTATTTTGAGAGTCCTTTAGAAGAACATGGAAATTTGCTATAATATAAAAACTTTCATATAAGTGCATTGAATACTATGAGAAGTTTGATACTTGATAATTGTTTTGAGATATGGAGATGGTGATATTAGAGTCATGCTAGTTGAGAAGTTGTGAATTTGAGAAATACTTGTGTTGAAGTTTTTGATTCCTGTAGTATGCACGTATGGTGAACCGTTATGTGATGAAGTCGGAGCATGATTTATTTATTGTTTGTCTTCCTTATGAGTGGTGGTCGGGGATGAGCGATGGTCTTTTCCTACCAATCTATCCCCCTAGGAGCATGTGCGTAATACTTTGCTTTGATAACTTGTAGATTTTTGAAATAAGTATGTGAGTTCTTTATGACTAATGTTGAGTCCATGGATTATACGCAATCTCACCCTTCCACCATTGCTAGCCTCTCTAGTATCGCGCAACTTTCACCGGTACCACAAACCCACCATATACCTTCCTCAAAACAGCCACCATACCTACCTACTATGGCATTTCCATAGCCATTCTGAGATATATTGCCATGCAACTTTCCACCATTCCGTTATTATGACACGCTTCATCATTGTCATATTGCTTGGATGATCATGTAGTTGACATCGTATTTGTGGCAAAGCCACCGTTCATAATTCTTCATACATGTCACTCATGAATCATTGCACATCCCGGCACACCGCCGGAGGCATTCACATAAAGTGATATATTGTAATTTTTGAGTTGCAAGTAAATAAAGTGTGATGATCATCATTATTAGAGCATTGTCCCAAGTGAGGAAAGGATGATGGAGACTATGATTCCCCCACAAGTCGGGATGAGACTCCGGATGAAAAATAAAAAAAATAGAAAAGAGGCCAAATAGAAAAGAAAAAAGGCCCAAATAAAAAAATGAGAGAAAAATAGAGAAGGGACAATGCAACTATCCTTTTTCCACACTTGTGCTGCAAAGTAGCACCATGTTCTTCATATAGAGAGTCTCCTATGTTATCACTTTCATATACTAGTGGGAATTTTTCATTATAGAACTTGGGTTGTATATTCCAATCATAGGCTTCCTAAAAATGCATTAGGTCTTCGTGAGCAAGCAAGTTGGATGCACACCCACTTAGTTTCTTTTGTCGAGCTTTCATATACTTATAGCTCTAGTGCATCCGTTGCATGGAAATCCCTACTCACTCACATTGATATCTATTAATGGGCATCTCCATAGCCCGTTGATACGCCTAGTTTATGTGAGACTATTTTCTCCTTTTTTTCTCTTCTCCACAACCACCATTCTATTCCACCATAGTGCTATATCCATGGCTCTTGCTCATATATTGCGTGAAGATTGAAAAAGTTTGAGAACATCAAAAGTATGAAACAATTGCTTGGCTTGTCATCGGGGTTGTGCATGATTTAAATATTTTGTGTGGTGAAGATAGAGCATAGCCAGACTATAAGATTTTGTAGGGATAAATTTCTTTGGCCATGTTATTTTGAGAAGACATAACTTCTGAGTTAGTATGCTTGAAGTATTATTATTTTTATGTCAATATTAAACCTTTATCTTGAATCTCTCGGGTCTGAACATTCATGCCACAATAAAGAAAAATTACATAGAGAAATATGTTAGAAAGCATTCCACATCAAAAATTCTTCTTTTATCATTTACCTACTCGAGGACGAGCAGGAATTAAGCTTGGGGATGCTTGATACATCTCCAACGTATCTATAATTTTTGATTGCTCCATGCTATTATATTATCTATTTCGGATGTTAATGGGCTTTATTTTACACTTTTATATCATTTTCAGGACTAACCTACTAACTGGAGGCCCAGCCCAAATTGTTGTTTTTTTGCCTATTTTAGTGTTTCGAAGAAAATGAATATCAAATGGAGTCCAAACGGAATGAAACCTTTGAGAATGTGATTTTATCAACAAACATGATCCAGGAGACTTGGAGTGGGCGTCAAGAAACAAGGGAGGAAGGCATGAGGTAGGGGGGGGCGCACCTACACCCCCTGGGTGCGCCCTCCACCCTCTGGGCCCTCCGTTGCTCCACCGATGTACTTCTTCCTCCTATATATATATATATCCACGTACCCCCCACACATCCAGGAGCACAACGAAAACCTAATTCCACTGGTGCAACCTTCTGTACCTGAGAGATCGGGGCCTTTTCTGGAGCTCCACCGGAGGGGACATTGATCATGGAGGGCCTCTACATCAACTCCATGGCCTCTCCGGTGATGTGTGAGTAGTTTACTTTAGACCTACCGGTCCATAGTTATTAGCTAGATGGCTTCTTCTCTCTCTTTGGATCTCAATACAAAGTTCTCCTTGATCTTCTTGGAGATCTATTTGATGTAATCTTCTTTTGTGGTGTGTTTGTCAAGATCCGATGAATTGTGGGTTTATGATCCAGATTCTCTATGAACAATATTTGATTCTCCTCTGAATTCTATTATGTATGATTGGTTTATCTTTGCGAGTCTCTTCGAATTATCAGTTTGGTTTGGCCTACTAGATTGATCTTTCTTGCAATTGAAGGAAGTGCTTAGCTTTGGGTTCAATCATGCGGTGCTCGATCCCAGTGACAGAAAGGGAACCGACGCATATTGTATTTTTGCCATCGAGGATAAAAATATGGGGTTTATATCATATTGCATGAGTTTATCCCTCTACATCATGTCATATTCCTTAAAGCATTACTCTATTCTCTTGAACTTGATACTCTAGATACATGCTGGATAGCGGTCGATGTGTGGAGTAATAGTAGTAGATACAGAATCATTTCGGTCTACTTGTCTGGGACGTGATGCCTATATACATGATCATATCTAGATATTCTCATAACTATGCTCAATTCTATCAATTGCTCGACAGTAATTCGTTTACCCACTGTAATACTTATGCTCTTGAAAGAAGCCACTAGTGAAACCTATGGCCCCCGGGTCTATCTTCCATCATATTAATCTTCCAATACTTAGTTATTTCCTTTGCCATTTATTTTACTTTGCATCTTTATTTCTCTTTATCATAAAAATACCAAAAATATTATCTTATCTTATCTATCAGATCTCACTCTCGTAAGTGACCGTGAAGGGCTTGACAACCCCTTTATCGCGTTGGTTGCGAGGTTATTATTTGTTTGTGTAGGTGTGTGGGACTTGAGCGTGATCTCCTACTGGATTGATACCTTGGTTCTCAAAAACTAAGGGAAATACTTACGCTACTTTTCTGCATCACCCTTTCCTCTTCAAAGGAAAACCAACGCAGTGCTCAAGAGGTAGCACTCAGTAGCAGCTCCAACAACGACTTCATCTTTCAAGCTTATCACCCTTCCGGCTATATCAGAAACGAAGAAGACAAAGGCTGCTAAGCTTGAAGCAAAGAAGAGAAAGGCATCAGCTCCACCTATGCCTGAATCCCTGAAGAAATTGAAGACGACAACATTATCTTCAATTGTCATTCCTATTGATGCAATTCCAATCTCATCAGCACCCCTGCTCGCAATCTTGAGAATCTTCAAATGGTTCCATATGGGTGGATTATGAAATCTCTCGGGGTGATGAACAAGATGAAGATACCCATTCTTCTATTACCACAGAGCAAATGGATGAATAAATTGAGGTTGATGTTGATGTATCAATGCCTCAAAAGATACTACTCAAAGTCCTCAGCGAACTCTGCTGATTGAAGAAAATGAAGAGGAAGTGGCTATTGATGGCGAGACTACTTCTCCAATCCATGACAAATTTTGGGAAGAAGCTCCCCAAATTCGCCCCTCACCACTCCCCTCACCCGAGATCCTCAGTCACCTCAGTGCACTAAAGAAATTCCTACTGGCTCTAAAGAACAACAACCAACGCCTCCACAACATTCCTGAAGAAATTCAAGCTGCAACAGCTGATGATATTGCTCATGATGACCCTGATGTTGATGTCATCAATGCATCTCCTCCCCGTGCCCACTCAATTCCTTCAGCAGACACTAACACAATTCCAACTGCTACAGCTAAGGAAGTTGCTCGTGCTCTTGCAATCACATATCCCAATGACTCAACTGGGTCCCCATGACTTGAACTTGATGTCAGACCCAAGAGGCACAATCTTCAGCCCATTCCCGTGATGCCCAAGATTGCAAAGGCCTCAAGCAGCAAAAGTTTGATAGTGCCCAATTCTTCGAAGATAAAAACATCTCCATTGGTGAATCACCCTATGACTCGGCCAAACTTAGGCATTTAAGGTTCTGGACGAAGACACAGATGAACTTCTATGCCTCATTGTTATTTGACAAGAAGAAAGTATTCCCGCATCGCCATATTCCTCATGTGGATATGGAGTAAATTCCATGCTTCCGTATAGTTTTGTCTATTCTTCATGATGTCATTCTATAGAATTTCTACACTGATGTCTGTGACTAGAAGGAAGAACTGATTCTTCAATTATATGCAACGATGCACTTCTTTGGCAATGCTGACGATACTATAACTTGGGCTCTGGACTGGATCAGTTAAGACACTCACTTCAAAGCACCAATCGATGAATTGCTTCATGCTCTTCTAGTGGATCCACCCCAAGAAGGAGAAAAGAAAATTTAAGAAGAACCTAAGCTGCCAAATCACCTGATGCAACTCTTGATAAGGCCTATGGCTGAAGGAAGTGCTCCGAGGACAACCTTCCCTGTGAAGGATTTGCTATATGTGCCGAAGACTGTCTATCGTATTCTGGCAAAGACCCTCAGTACGATCAAAGGCCACAATTCTAACACTAAGGAAGTTGTGGGAGTTATGAAGAACATGTTGTTTCACATCATACATGGAACTTCCATCAACATTCATGATTTCTTCCTGAGGACTTTGGTCACTACCGCTTTCTCCTTTTGAATTGAAGTCGTATGCACCATGGATTATGAGATTCATCAGATCCTGATCTTCAGTCCACTACAAGGCTAATCATCAGAATAACTTAAGTTATTTGCCAGAAATTGAAATTCTTCAAAGCACATTGTCCACAGTACCTGGCAAAGGCAAGAATGTTATTGATGAAGGAATTCGTCCCCTTGATGGACAATGTCGTCAACCTATTTCCATCTCCATAGCTGATGAATCTGCAAGCCAAGATACTGTAGCAAAAGCTTCAAGGTCATGTTCTTCACCAAAAGCACCACGTGTCTTGACTGACCATGAGCGGCTCACAAGTCTTCATCAAAAAGTTGACAAGAATCATCGCTGGGTTAAGCGTCAGTTTGCTGCCATTCAAGCCCACATGACTATGACGCATAATGTAGTGTGCAAAAACCACTATTATCTTCACAAGATATTTGACAGATCGTGGGTCACACTATCGCATCTCAAATCAGCTGAAGAACTTGTTGCTGAAGATTTTCAAATGAACTTTAACTGGGCTGAACTACCAAGGAAGAAGCTCAAGAAAACTCAAGTTCCTCCTCTAATGCTGAGCTTCGAGTCTTCATCACGCTCCACTCACAAAAATAAAGTCGTCGAAGACACTACTGCTGGTTCTTCTGCACCGCGCGACCCCAACAATGTTGGCACTCCCTCGACCTCACCTTGATGATTTTCTTAAAGGGTTCTAGTTCTCAAATTCCTCACCTTTTGTTCAATTGATGACAAAGGGGGAGAAGTTGGAGTTAGTCTTCAAGTAGGCTATTTTTGTCTAAGTTGCAACTCTTGAACTTTTCTGGATGTGCTCTTTGATGAGTTGTAACTTAATAGTTGTTGGTCGTCTGACTCTTTTGCTTCATTTGATATGCATGCTCCGATCTTAAATATATCTGCTCATGCATGAATAGTTTCATCAGACACCAATTTTCATCATGCATTCATATTCTTCAAATATCTTATGACCATCCATGATTGGGTTCCAAGATATAGGGGGGGATCTCCACAATTTTGACTTGCCATGTGCATTTGCAATCCGAAGCAAATACCTCATATGCACATCTTCAAGGGGGTTCCTCAATATCTTGTAACCAATTTATTCAAACTCTGTTCTTACACTTCAATTATTTTTACTCCTGTTGAAACCTAACCAATTTGTCATGAATCACCAAAAAGGGGGAGACTATAAGTGCATCAAGTGCCCCCTTAGTGGTTTTGGAGTATTGAACACAAATAGGTTAAGTAACTAGCGTGTTTGTGAGTATACGCGGGTACTAGAGTCCCTAAAGATTTGGTTTAACACATGGAAGACGACCTGTAAAAATGGATTTCTTCAAGTGAAGAATTTGGTGATGAAATTGGTATGGCCTTTGAAGAAATTGATGTGCAGACTTTGAAGCTTGAAGATTTTGTTTTCGTAGTTTATTTTCTTATTATTTGAGTCCAAGGAAAAACCATACTGTAAAAGGGGTTCTAGGTGAAATATATTTCACATTTCCACAGTGATGCTCAAAGCTACTCAAACCCATACAGAAAAGTCGCTTTGAATGAAGCCTTTGGAAATCTCCAGTACAGCTGATGCATTTGCTAGCGACAGTGATGAAGTTCATCTGGTCGCTGACGAATTTGGTCATGCTGAGGAGTTAGGAGTTCGCCAGTGTGTTCTGCCTAAAAGTGAGGAAATTGAGTGCCCTGATGAATTTGAGAGTTCAAATTCCGACCATTGATGCGTCGCGTGCCAGCTGTCGAGTGGATCCTTATCCTGACAACGGCCGAATCAGAGAAGGGTATTATGACAATTCATGTCGGGTTGCCCCTGGCTATAAATAGCCGCCCCCCACAACCACTTGTTGGTTGGCTACTACGAGAGAACTTGACACTTGTCATAAGAGAGCGACCCACCCTCTGGCGAATTTGAGAGAATCCTAAGTGAGGAGAAATCCAGAGCCAAAGTGATTGAGCATCACTTAAGAGATTGATCTGTGTGATCCGACGCATGTTACCTTTGAAGACTGTAATTCTTCCAGATGGTTATGCGTCAAGCTCTGAGTACACCAAGAGTCATTGTGGTGTGTCGGTGAACAAGTCTATGAAGGTTTAGGAAGTCTACCTTGAAGACTTGCTACGAGTGATTGGGCGAGTACTAAGTGACCTTAGCTCAAGAGGAATATGGTGAGGATTGCGTGTCCTCTGAGTTGCGACTCAGCCGCCTCAACTAGACGTATAGTTGATGCAGTGACTGGAACTAGTCTACCAAATTCAATTGTCTTCAACGAGCCTACCTAGTTTCAAATTCCTCAACCCTCTCTTACATTATTCTGAAGGAAATATGCCCTAGAGGCAATAATAAAGTTGTTATTTATATTTCCTTATATTATGATAAATGTTTATTATTCATTCTAGAATTGCATTAACCGGAAACTGGATACATATGTGAATACATAGACAAAACACAGTGTCCCTAGTATGCCTCTACTAGACTAGCTCGTTAATCAAAGATGGTTAAGTTTCCTAACCGTAGATATGTGTTGTTATTTGATGAACCGAATCACATCATTAGGAGAATGATGTGATGGACAAGACCCATATGTTAGCTTAGCATAATGATCGTTAAGTTTTATTGCTATTGCTTTGTTCATGACTTATACATATTCATTTGACTATGAGATTATGCAACTCCCGAATATCGGAGGAATACCTTGTGTGCTATCAAACGTCACAACATAACTGGGTGATTATAAAGATGCTCTACAGGTATCTCCGAAGGTGTTTGTTGGGTTGGTACAGATCGAGATTAGGATTTGTCACTCCGAGTATCGAAGAGGTCTCTCTAGGCCCTCTCGGTAATGCACATCATGATAAGCCTTGCAAGCAATATGACTAATGAGTTAGTTGCGGGATGATGCATTACAGAACGAGTAAAGAGACTTGCCGGTTATGAGATTGAAACTAGGTATGAAGATACCGACGATCGAATCTCAGGCAAGTAACATAATGACAAAGGGAATGACATATGTTGTCATTACAGTTTGACCGATAAAGATCTTCGTAGTAGGAACCAATATGAGCATCCAGGTTCCTTTATTGGTTATTGACCATAGAGGTGTCTCAGTCATGTCTACATAGTTCTAAAACCCGTAGGGTCCGCACGCTTAATGTTCGATGACGATTTGTATTATATAAGTTATGTGATTTGGTGACCGAATGTTGTTCGGAGTCCCGGATCAGATCACGGACATGATGAGGAGTCTAGAAATGGTTGAGAGGCAAAGATTGATATATTGGATGATAGTATTCGGACACCAGAAGTGTTTTGGAATGTATCGGGTACATATCGGATTACTGGAACCCCCCGGGGGAAGATATGGGCCATAGGAGGGAGGCAAGCCAGCCCACAAGGGGTGACGCCCCCCCCCCCCCAAGGGAGGAGTCCAACTTGGACTAGGGGAGGGTGCCGCGCCCCCTTTCCTTCTCCTCCTCTCTCTCCTTCCCCCTTTCCCCTTCCGATAAAAGGAAAAGGGGTGAATCCTACTAGGAGCCCAAGTAGGACTCCCCTACTTGGGGCGCGCCTAGGGTCGGCCTCCCCCCTCATTTATATATGGGGGTGGGGGCGCCTTTAACACACAACAATGTTTCCAAGCTGTGTGCGGCACCCCCCTCCACAGTTTATGCCTCCGGTCATATTCACATAGTGCTTAGGCAAAGCCCTGCGCAGATCACTTCACCATTACCGTCACCACGCCGTCGTGTTGATGGAACTCTCCCTAGACACTTTGCTGGATCAATAGGTGGAGGGACGTCATCGAGCTAAATGTGTGCAGAACTCGGAGGTGCTGCACGTTTAGTGCTTGATCGGTTGGATCGAGAAGACGTTCAACTACATTAATGACCCACAAGTATAGGGGATCAATTGTAGCTCTTTTCGATAAGTAAGAGTGTCGAACCCAACGAGGAGCAGAAGGAAATGACAAGTGGTTTTCAGCAAGGTAATATTTGCAAGTGCTGAAATTGTAAGTAGCAGAGTAGTCTGATAGCAAGATAATTCCTAACGAGCAAGTAACGATAATAGTAGTAAAAGTGCAGCAAGGTAGCCCAATCCTTTTGAGGCAAAGGACATGCCAAAACGGTCTCTTATGATAAGCAAAGTGTTCTTAATGGTACACAGGAATTTCATCTAGTCACTTTCATCATGTTAGTTCGATTTGTGTCGCTACTTTGATAATTTGATATGTGCGTGGACCAGTGCTTAGGTGTTGTTCTTACTTTAACAAACCTCCTACTTATGATTAAACCTCCCGCAAGCATCCACAACTACGAGAAAAGTATTAAGAATAAATTCTAACCATAGCATTAAACTTTTGGATCCAATCGGTCCCTTATGGAATAGCGCATAAACTGGGGTTTAAGCTTCTGTCACTCGCAATCCATCATCTAATTGCTACTCCACAATGCATTCCCTTAGGCCCAAATATGGTGAAGTGTCATTTAGTCGACGTTCACATTACACCATTAAGGGAATCACAACATACATACTATCAAAATATCGAACACATATCAAGTTCACATGATTACTTGCAACATGATTTCTCCCGTGACCTCAAGAACAAAAGTAACTACTCACAAATGATAAGCATGCTCATGATCAGAGGAGTATTAAATAGCATATTGGATCTGAACATATAATCTTCCATCAAATAAACCATATAGTAATCAACTACAAGATGTAATCAACACTACTAGTCACCCACAAGCACCAATCTATAGTTCCGGTAAAAAGGTTGAGCACAAGACATGAACTAGGTTTTGAGATGAGATGCTGATGTTGACGATGTTGATGGAGATTGCCCTCCCCAATATAGGAGAGTTGTTGGTGATGATGATGACGATGATTTCCCCCTCCGGGAGGGAAGTTCCCCTAGCGGAATCGCTCCGCCGGAGGGCAAAAGTGCTCCTGCCCAAGTTCCACCTCAAGGCGGCAGCCCTCCATCCCGAAACTCCTCTCCTTATTTTTTTTCTAGGTCAAAATGACCTATATACCAGAAGATGGCACCGGAGGTGGGCCTGGGTGACCACAACCCACCAGGGTGCGCTTGGGCTCCCTGGCACGCCCAGGTGGGTTGTGCCCACCTGGTGGGCCCCTCTGGTACTTATTTGCTCCAATAATTCTTTAATATTCCATAAAAAATCCTCATGAAGTTTCAGCTCATTTGGAGTTCTGCACAATAGGTAGCCTCACATAGCCTTTTCAGGTCCAGATTTCCAGCTGCCGGAATTCTCCCTCTTTGTGTATACCTTGAATATTATGAGAGAAAAGGCATTAGAGTTACTCCGAAAAGCATTATTATGGATAAAAACATTATAAATAACAGTAAGAAAACATGATGCAAAATGGATGTATCAACTCCCCCAAGCTTAGACCTTGCTTGTCCTCAAGCGAAAACCAAAATCAAAAAACATGTCCACATGCTTTGAGAGAGAGGTGTCGATAAAAACAAAATACGGACATAGAAGCATCATGTTGATTATTATAGCAGCAATAAAATTAAACATAAGACTTTTATCATAGAACTTTTGTCATATACTTCTCATGAATAAGTAACAATTCATCACACAATCGAAGTATGAAGCAAAAACTCTATTAAAACCCAACAAACTATGTTCTTAGTAAACATTGCAACTACAATTCATCATCTTTTCAGGAAGGGTCACGTATCGGAGCCTTTAGGCAAGTCCTCATACTCAACCATCATATAGTCTTCTATGATTGCTAACACTCACCACGTACACATGAGAAAAATGTTTCAACCGGGCACATAGAAAGATAGGGACTTATAGTTTCGCCTCCCAATGTATTCACCTCAAGGGTGATGTCAACAATAATAACTCATGCTATCTATATTCAACTGGACATATGTGCCTAGATCTTTCCTCACCACATGATACTTGCCAACGGTGAAAAATAAAAAGGAATAGAAGGAAAACTTTGACTCTTTGCATAAAAGTAAATACATAAAAGTAAAAGATAGGCCCTTCGCAGAGGGAAGTAGAGGTTGCCATGCGATTATTTGTTTGTATTCTCAACCCCTTAATGCAAAAGAACGTCACGTTGCATTGCCACTTGTGATAGCGACCTTTATTATGCAGTCTGTCGCTTTTATTCTTCACCATCACAAGTTCATGCAACGCTTAATTTTCGATTACACTAAATGATCTCACACTTTTTGAAGCAAATTTTATTGCCTTTTTGCACTGATGACAACTTACTTGAGGGATCTTGCTCAATCCCTATGTAGGTATGAGGGACACTTGAAAATAAGATTTGGGTTTAAGGGTTTTTGGATGCACAAGTAGTATCTCTACTTAGTGCGGAATTTTTGGCTAGCAATGATAGGGGGAAAGGGCCACATGTTGAAGTATCTATGACAATATGACTTCTATGTGAATATAAACAAACATAAACCATTAAGTTGTCTTCCTTGTCCAACGTCAACAATTTTGGCATATAATATTTTGATGAGGGCTCACAATCACAAAATATTTCTAGGATAGTATATTTATATGTGAATCTTCTCTTCCCTTATTAATTCTTTCATGAGTTGCATCATTGACTAATGCTATGTTTGTCAATCTCTAATAAAATTTTCTGCTTATACTTTTCCTTATGTGGTGTCATCACCTACCATAGGATTAGTATAAGATCTTTTATTTTATTTATTTCCTTTCTCCTTTTATTTCTTATTTCTTTTCTTTAATTTGCAACATGAAAGTAAAGAAAGCAAAAAACAAGAACAAAAACTAAACTTTATTATATAACTTGCACATGTTTACAAGGATAGATCACTAAGAAAACTCTCAAAGAAGAAAGGATCGAACTAAACTTTTATTCATCTAAAGCAAAGGATTGAACTAAAATAAGTAAAGGCCAAAAGATACTGGGGTGATACGATACCGGGGCACCTCCCCCAAGCTTGGTGGAATCCAATGGGAGTGCCCATACTCGATGCTCAGTTCTCTTTTGGTTGTGAACAAGATGATGGTGATTATGTCGTAGTATTATCCAATATAACCTTGAGTAGAACCTTCAAACCTTGAATTTCCCGAAGGGCTTGATGAATTAATTCATTGTTTTTATTCACCTCAGCCATTATGTGTTTATTCTCCGGGCCCCACGGTTTTGTTCCTACACTATTTTCTCTTGGCCGAGATATGTCCCAATTGGATGGTATGTGCCTATGAGGAATATTATCGAACCCATAATTATGAATCAAATTGAGAAAATTGTTGCTATGTAACATGTGTAAAGGCCTCCTCAGAGGGAGTTCTTCTTGCACTTCTTGGATTGCTTGATTGTGTGAAGATCCCATGGCTTGATGAGGATTGGGGTGAGTAGAGATGCCGGTTAGTGTGCCCCTCTCGGAGGCCGGAGAGTGAACCAGAAAAGAATTTCTCTCCTCTTCCTCCATAGCAGCCTCTCCAGCTTGATCTCTCCTTAGATCCTCCTGAACCACCCTTGTGTCTTCTTCTCCATTATTGAAAGGTGAGGAAGACATGACGTTGGTCTAACTGAATCTATCAGAAAACAACAAGAAAAGAGAATAGAGGATTTCTCCTCTATACGGTGATCAACTGGTTCGGGAAGTATATATAGATTTTTTATCTTGGAGGACAAGCATACGGAAGAAAAACGGAGTCCAGAAGGTGTCCCAGGTGAGCACAACCCACCTGGGTGCGCCAGGTGCCAGGCTTGCCTGGCGCACCCTGGTGTCTTGTGCCCACCAGGGTACACTTCCTGGAAGTTTCTTTATTTTCGAAAAATTTAAATATTCCAAAACTGATAAAAAATATTTTTGTGGATTTTTCGGAGTCCATTTACTTACCGTATCACGTACCTCCTTACTTTCATGATTCTGGAGTGTTCCGGAAGGACTCTTTTATGTGTTCTTCCGGTGTCAAAGTTAGGATAATATTACTTTGAACATTAATGAGCGTACCTGAGATATAATGCTTTATTCATTGCCCATTGACAACCTCCGGGTTAGTACCTTCGAAGTTATTTATTTTGATGGCTCCAGACCGGTAAACCTCCTCGATAACATAGGGGCCTTCCCATTTTGAGAGGACTTTCCTGCAAAGAATCTGAAATGAGAGTTGTACAAAAGAACAAATTCTCTGACTTTAAACTCACGTTTTTTGGATTCTTTTGTAATGTCATCTTTTTACTTTTTCTTTGAATAATTTTGCATTTTCATAAGCTTGGGTTCTCTATTCATCTAAAGAGATGATATCAAATAACCTCTTTTCACCAGCAAGTATGAAATCATAATTGGCTCTTTGACAGCCCAATATGCTTTATGTTCTAACTCAGGAGGCAAATGACAAGATTTTCCATAAACCATTTTATATGGAGACATACCCATAGGATTTTTATACGTTGTTCTATAAGCCCAAAGTGCATCATCTAATTTCTTAGACCAATTCTTCCTGGATCTATTAACAGTCTGTTGCAAAAGTAATTTTATTTCTCTATTGCTAAGTTCAACTTGACCACTAGACTGAGGATGATAGGGTGATGAAATTATATGGTTAACATCATACTTGGCAAGCATTTTATGGAAAGCACCATGAATAAAGTGTGAACCACCATCAGTCATTAAATATCTAGGGACTCCAAACCTTGGTAAAATAACTTCCTTAAGCATTTTAATATAGGTGTTGTGATCGGCACTACTGGTTGGAATATCTTTTACCCATTTAGTAACATAATCAACAGCAACCAAAATATGTGTATACCTGTCGGTGTCAAAACCGGCGGATCTCGGGTAGGGGGTCCCGAACTGTGCGTCTAAGGCGGATGGTAACATGAGGCGGGGGACACGATGTTTACCCTAGTTCGGGCCCTCTTGATGGAGGTAATACCCTACGTCCTGCTTGATTGATATTGATGATATGAGTATTACAAGAGTTGATCTACCACGAGATCGTAGAGGCTAAACCCTAGAAGCTAGCCTATGGTATGATTGTTGTTGTCTATCATCTATCGACTAGCCTGGCCTCGCTTTATATAATGCAGGCCTAGGATAACGAGAGTCCTAGCCAAATACGTCAGTGGGGAGGAGTCCTTGTCTTGATCGCCAAGTCTTGTGGAATCTTCCTTGTATGCGGCAGCTGTCTGAACTAACCCATGAGTATACGACCATGGGGGTCCTCGACCCAATCTAACAGATCGGGAGATGACATGGTGAGTACCCCCTAGTCTAGGACATCATCAGAAGCCCCCTGAACCGGTCTTCAAGTTAGGGACGCTCCTCGATTCTTCCGAACTGTTCTTCATCTTCGGTTGTCGGTCTTGAAAACTGGTTCAACAAATCTTCTCATCTTCGATCTTGAGGATCGCCAAAGTGAATCTGAAGAGTTTACACGTCGGGTATCCTAGGAGCCCCCTTAAGTTTCCGGCCTTTATCAATGCCTTGTTATTTTTATGCCACACCTCGGGTTTGAAGCTGTTCCCGGGATGCAGTGTCCTCTTGCGTCCGAGCTCTAACGCCGGGCTGCATTTGAGGTATCTTTTGCAGCCGAGCACCAATGCCGGAATGCTTTCGAGCTCCAACAACGAACTATATCCGAGCTCCAACGCCGGATTGTGTCCAAGCTCCAACGACGAAATGTATCCGAGCCCCAACGCCGGACTGTGTCCAAGATCCAACGCTGGACTCTATCCAAGATGTCATAGATCATCTTGGTCCAAAAAAGTTGAAGGAGTTTAGCCGAGCTTAATGCCGGAAATGCCCTCTATGGAGCTAGCCACTAGCGCCCGAGCTTTATGCCGGACTACTTCCAAGGTGGTGCACCACCCCGACCGTGTGCTGATTTTTTTGAATATTTTTAACTGGTGCAGTTTATTCTCTGCCGATGTATATCCAGTGGCCCTCAAGGTGTGTATCAGTCTAAGACCCGAGATGCACCTGAAGGCAAGCATAAAACCATTGTTCCCAGTAGCCCCTGAGACTCGGGTCGATGCGCGAAATCGGCCCGAGGATCAACTCCTGGCTCGGTAGCATACATAGGAATAAAAACGCGGTGTAATATATTAGAGATAATAGTGATCGGCGAACGGGCCCCTGAGAGAGGGTCGTGAAAAGTCACCGTGATATATTAGCTTGATGCCAGATAGGTCCAGATGGTACTTATTCTTTTCTGAAGACACGCTTTCCCATAGTTCGATTAAGCCAAACACTGAGCCCTTTGAATTTTCTGCACTGAATAGGCAATGCAGTAGCCCCCGAGACACTGGTCGGGTGGCAACACAAGATCAGGGGATCGATGTGCCCCTTTAATATTTGTAAATAATGAGCGCAAGGCCCAGTAGCCCCCGAGCCTTAATGTGGGCACGGGTGGCCGAATTAAGGATCGATATCCAGAGTAAAATAACAGATTATGTGTAATGATTCTATCTATCGAAGTACTTTACATCATTATTTTGACTCCATTGCGACCGTTTATCAGTTGAAAGTGGCCCATCATCGGCCTCTACCCCTTGGTAGATACTACGCAGGGTGTTTCCGCAATAACAAAACAACCCTTAGCCGACATCTCAGTGCCTGAAGGCGGTTGTGTTAGCGGAAACGAGGCAATCAGATATGCGGGGTTTATAACTTTCACTTAGTCATAGGAGATTTAAACTGGGGAAGCTAGCTATGAGCCCCCGGTTAGTGTTCGGTGACATCCAAGGTCAAGCCGTAAACACTTCGGCCAATGTTACAAACGGCCCGTCATTTAACATAGTCATCAGATCGCTGACCAGTTTACGCATATTGTGACAGTCAGTTTTCGGCTTTCTCCACTTAGGTACTTAACCATGCGAGCTGGAAGCAGAATCGCAGTGGTTCTCCCTTTGCACACCTAGCCGAACAAAGCAGAACATAGGAGGCAAGCACAGGAGCCGGGCGACCCAACTATTGACCGAAGACACAATTCGAAACCGATGCATATATGGCAATATCCGAGAGTGTTTTTGCCGAATCTCTAAAGGTGCCCGGCATTGCACTACAAGACTAATGCTGAAAACACACAAATAGTTTAAAAGTGCCATAGGCTTGGAAAACCAAAAAACGTCAGTGAAAACCTGACGTCCGAATAAGATCAAGTGTTCGGTGCCAATCTGAAAATTGGACTTTAGAAAAAAAGTGCTTCTGTCATGCTTTATCATGACACATCTTATCTCAAGACGTCAAGCAGGTCAGCCTACGGCTTCAACCTCCTATCCCGAAGGCAGAGTACTTCTCGTTAGGCCAGCTTAGCAAGCTAAACTCTAGCGGCTTTGAGAGAGAAATTTGGCTCCCCGGCTAGTGACCACACACTCGTGTCGAAAAAAGGAGTGATAAATAATAATAATGATAATAATAATAATAATAATCATAATAATAAAACTTTGCAACGACTAAGAAGAAGAACACTTATTATAAAATGGCTCATATAAATTTAAGAGCCCCCAAGTGACTTGGGTAAAAGAATTGTATGTATAATGAATGCATGTACCAAAGTACTTATATCATATATGTGTTCACCCGAACTTTATACGCGTCTTAACTGACCGTCCACTTCTCCCTCTTCGGTCAAGGGCCGAAGAGTGATATGTACTCCAGCTATCGAGAATATCGACGGTGTTTCCGATAACCAGGCAATCAGGCCATAAGGCTGTAACAGACAAAGCGCGCTTAGGGAACTTATGCTATATTACTGACGAAGTGTAAGAAGCATCTTCGAATAAAATAGTACCCCCACCGATACCTTTCTTCGGTGCTCATTGTTACTATGAGACTTGTGCAATAGATTTTTTGTACTCATGAGTTCCGTTGTGTGCCGACCATAATTGAAAACAATAAGAGCACTAGCTTTCGGCTTCACCCAGTCTAAGGTCCGGCTCGGATGAACCGACCGTGACAAATCATAGAGGTGCTCCCTTTACTCCCTAGCCGAACAATCGGGAACGTAGGGGTAAACACAGGAGCGAGGCAACCCAGCTTGCAAATCGCTTAAGTCAATATGGTGCATATTGTGGCGTAATACACGAATAAGGAATGAAGCCGTACCAGTATAATCATATGCAAGAGGAAAGGCTTCATGAAGGAAGCCCCCAAGTGAACTGGGTATTTGAATTTGTGTGTCACAAACAAAGTTTTGACAAGGAGATTTTTTACAAGCAACTTTTTTTCCAAAAAAGTATAATGCTTGGTCGAACCGAACACAAGTTGAAAAATTTAAAACTTCGAGCAAGAAGGCAACCTAGCTGGGTAATGTGTTCGGTATTGATGACGCGGTCCGAGCTTGATGCGGGACAAGGTTCCATCCCCCAAGCCGGTCCCGAGGTGGCGGAGCAAAGAGCTCCGCACTCCGAAGTGGTGACATAGCACGGTCAATGCAGGCCGGCAGAGTGATGCCGAAGTCCCCAGCATGGGGTAATGAAGTGTTAACGAAGCCCCCTCGTCCAGCCGAGGTGACGTGGTATGTCAGTATGCCGAGTTGACGATACTGCCCAACCCGGATCATTTTCTTGTGCACAAAAAATAGTGCAAACTGGAGATAATAATAATGATGATAAAAAATGTTGCATAATAAATAATTTATGCAAAGTGAGTAATAAAAGAAATATGGCCTGGCACTGAAGTCAATGTCGATGCAGGGCGTCGGCGTGATGCAGTAAAGGTGTGGCAAAGCCTGAATTCACAGATCGGTCCGAGTTCCGGATGCGGCATTCGCCGGACTGTACGGAAACTGACCGAACCACCCCGCGACCGTCGTTAGTGCCGCCATCATTCGATGGACCTGTGTACAGATGATGGAACAAACCAGAGTAATAATTTCTTGGAAAAAATAAACCCCAACAAGCAAAAATTACTAGGATTAATAGCACCTGGTTTATTTGTTGTAACAATCCGAAGAAAGGTGACTCCCAAAATTGGGACTCGATCTGCACACCCATTGCCTAATGGCTGATAAAGCGACGGCAGGGCGATGCTGGCAAAGGTTGGCTTGCGGAGGCAAAGCCCTCGGTCCAGCTAACGTGAAGAAGTTGGTCGGCTAGTGACGCTGAAGTCTCCGGAGTAGGTTGATGAAGAGATGGCGAAGCCCCCGGTCCAGCTGAGATGTCGAAGCCTCGATGTCAGCCGACGAGTCGAAGTAGGTCGGCGTGATGGACATCGGCTTGAAGAAGCAACAGTGCGGCCCTGCCGATGTCGGTCGTGACATGGTCGATGCCGGCTTGATGAAGTGATTGTGCGGCGATGCCGGTGTGCCCGCTCCATGTAATCCGTGGGGCGGCGATGTTGGTGATGATTTATCCTTCGCGATGCCTAACTCTTGTTCGGCTGGCCGATATGATGATCCAAAGAAGTTGAGCTCGGCTCAACAAAGCGATGACATGTCTAGCGCGGGTCGGCAGCCTTGGAGCAATATTGCCGGACTGGTTTGACACCAGCATGATGATGAAGATGACCTCAAGGGAGGCTTCAAATTTTATGGGCACGTGTTTAAAAACGACGCACAATACCCGAGAAGAGAATTCCTCTAAAAAGGTTGTCCAATATCACGTTCATAAAGAAACATGAATTTGGGTCGGATCCGTATTCGCGCAGAAAACAGATCTGAAAAATTGGTCCACTCATCAGAAGTTCCCTGGAGTTTGAACCGTCAGATTGAGCTGAAATTTGGAGGGGTGGTAGATATGGGAATTCCGCAGTAGATGAACGGTTGGATCTTCCAGAGGACCTCTGAGCTGGGCTCTTGAGACCACGCCCTAAACTCGTCCAGATTCCCGTCGAGATTTGACAGGGCTCTGGTATATCGTAGTTTGTCAGAGATTCCTCCATCGGAACTCGACAAAAAATTTCATGGTTGTTCTAGACGTAATTCCGCACCATTCCGCTTAAGCAATCGTCAAACCGGCGCTCGAGGAGGCGGTGACAGCAGATACAAGTTCGCTACCCAGAAAAACAACACGGCCGCCCGAGGGCAATGTTGACGTTGAGCCCTTGAGCTCCATGGATGATTCCTCTATGATCACGATAGAGATCGGAGTTGATGTTTATGAAGGCCCCCGTCTGAACATGACAATCGGAGAAGGAGCGCGGTTCTCGGTCGAGCCAAGGTGACCAGTCGAGCCGGTAACAAAGATGTCGATGTCGCAGTTAATTCGCAGACAAGCCATCGATCCTTTTGCCGATCACACAGCGGAACTCTCAATGAAAGCACCAATGTCAGTGTCAAAACCGGCGGATCTCGGGTAGGGGGTCCCGAACTGTGCATCTAAGGCGGATGGTAACAGGAGGCGGGGAACACGATGTTTACCCAGGTTCAGGCCCTCTTGATGGAGGTAATACCCTACGTCCTGCTTGATTGATATTGATGATATGAGTATTACAAGAGTTGATCTACCACGAGATCATAGAGGCTAAACCCTAGAAGCTAGCCTATGATATTATTGTTGTTGTATATCATCTATCGACTAGCCTGGCCTCGGTTTATATAATGCACCAGAGGCCTAGGATAATAAGAGTCCTAGCCGAATACGTCAGTTGGGAGGAGTCCTTGTCTTTATCGCCAAGTCTTGTGGAATCTACTTGTATGCAGTAGCTGTCTAAACTGGCCCATGAGTATACGGCCATGGGGGTCCTCGGCCCAATCTAACAGATCGGGAGATGACGTGGTGAGTACCCCCTAGTCCAGGACACCGTTAATACCCATTAGAGGAAGCAAAAGGTCCCATGTAATCAAATCCTAAAACATCAAATGGTTCAACAGCAAGTGAGTAATTCATAGGCATTTCTTGACGCATACCAATATTACCTGTTCTTTGACATTCATCACAAGATAAGACAAACTTACGGGCATCCTTGAAGAGAGTAGGCCAATAAAATCCAGATTGCAATACCTTGTGAGCAGTTCTATCTCCAGCATGATGTCCTCCATAAGCTTCGGAGTGACATTTCTGTAGGATTTGTCCATGGTCATGCTCAGGTACACAACGTCTAATAATACCATCTACTCCGTCTTTATAAAGATGTGGGTCATCCCAAAAGTAATTTCTTAAATCATAGAAGATTTTCTTTCTTTTGTTGGTATGTAAAGCTAGGTGGTAAATATTTAGCAACAATGTAATTAGCATAATCAGCATACCCAGGAGTATTATGAACAACATTTATTGCAACAAACTGCTCATTAGGAAAACTATCATCAATAGGTAGTGGGTCATCAGGCAAATTTTCAAGCCTAGACAAATTATCAGCTACTAGGTTCTCATCTCCTTTTCTATCAATGATATGTAAATCAAATTCTTGAGAACCCATCGAATGAGTCTAGGTTTAGCATCTTTCTTTTCCATAAGATATTTAATAGAAGATTGGTCTGTGTGAATAGTTACTTTGGAATCAACAATATAAGGTCTAAATTTATCACAAGCAAAGACAACTTCTTAGAATTCTTTTTCAGTAGTAGCATAATTTCTCTGAGCATTGTCTAGAGTTTTACTAGCATAATGAATAACATTCAATTTCTTATCAACTCTTTGTCCCAGAACAGCACCAACATCATAATCACTAGCATCACACATAATTTCAAAAGGCAAGTTCCAATCATGTGGTTGAACAATAGGTGCAAAAATTAAGGCTTTCTTGAGTGTTTCAAAGGCTTCTGAACAATCATCATCAACAACAAAAGGGATATCATTTTGCAAAAGATTCGTAAGAGTCCTAGAAATTTTAGAGAAGTCTTTAATAAATCTCCTATAGAAACCAGCATGACCTAAGAAACTACGAATACCTTTTATATCTTTACGATATGGCATTTTCTCAATTGCATCAACCTTAGCTTGGTCCACTTCAATGACTCTTTCTGAAATTTTATGACCCAAGACAATGCCTTCGTTAACCATAAGGTGGCACTTCTCCCAATTCAAGACCAGATTTTTTTGTTCACATCTCTGCAAAACTCGATCAAGATTGCTTAAAAAATCATCAAAAGACTTCCCATAAACAGAGAAGTCATTCATGAAAACCTCAACAATCTTTTCACAAAAGTAAGAGAATATAGCAGTCATACATCTTTGAAAGGTAGCAGGTGCATTACATAAACCGAAAGGCATACGTCTATAAGCATAGGTTCTGTAGGGACAAGTAAAAGTGGTCTTTTCTTGATCAAGTTGAGAAGCGGGTATTTGTGAAAAACTAGATTATCCATCAAGGAAGCAAAAGTGCATGTGCTTAGATAAGCTTTCAAGCATTTGATCAATAAAAGGCAGAGGGTAATGATCTTTTCTAGTTCCTTTGTTTAATTTTCTAAAATCAATTACCATTCTATAGCATGTAACAATTCTTTGTGGAATAAGTTCATTCTTATCATTAGGAACAACAGTTATACCTCCTTTCTTAGGGACACAATGAACAGAACTTACCCATCTACTATCAGCTATAGGATAGATTATACCTGCTTCCAGAAGCTTTAAGATTTCTGTTCATACCACTTCCTTCATCTTTGAATTTAACCGATGTTGGTGATCAACAACGGTTTTAGCATCAGGTTCCACATTAATTTTGTGCTGACATAGAGTGGGACTAATGCCCTTTAAATCATCAAGAGCATATCCAATAGCAACCCGGTGCTTCCTTAGAACTTTCAACAATCTTTCTTCTTCATGTTCTGAAAGGTTAGCACTAATAATAACAGGATATATCTTCTTTTCATCAAGATAAGCATATTTAAAACTGTCTAGCAATTGTTTTAATTCAAACACAGGATCACCTTTAGGTGGAGGAGGACCTCCTAGAATTTCAATAGGCAAGTTGTGTTTAAGTAGAGGACGTTGTTCAAAGAAAATCTTATATATTTCATTTCTTTCATGCATATGAGAATCATTTTCATCGTCTAGCAATTATTGTTCTAAAGGATAAGTAGTTGGTACATCAATAGAAGCAAGACCAATTAATTCATCCTTACTAGGCAATTCTTTTTCGCGAAGCTTTCTACAAAACTTGGAAAAACTAAACTCATGAGACTCATCACCAAAACTAACACCGATAGTTTGTTTCTTGCAATCTATCTTAGCATTAATGGTTTTCAAGAAAGGTCTACGAAAGAAGTCATCTTGTGAGGAACCAAGAATAAGAAAATCAGTAGGGTATTTTACTTTCCCACACAAGACTTCAACATATCTAACAATCCCAATTGGTGATATAGTGTCTCTATTAGCAAGTTTAATAGTAACATCTATGTCCTCTATCTCTGCGGGTGCTATGTCTTCCATAATTTGTTGATATAAGGTGTAAGGAATAGCAATCACACTAGCACCTATGTCACATAAACCATGATAACAATGATCTCCTATTTTAACTGAGATGACGGGCTTGCCAACAACAGGTCTATGTTTATCCTTGTTATCAGGTTTGGCAATTCTAGCAGCTTCTTCACAGAAGTAAATAACATGCCCATCCATATCTTCTTCCAAGAGATCTTTAACCATAGCAATACTAGGTTCAACTTTAATTTGTTCATCAGGTTTAGGTGTTTTAATGTAGCTTTTGTTAACCACATTTGAAACTTTAGCATGTTCCTTTATCCTAACAGGGAAAGGTGGTTTCTGGATATAAGCAGAAGGAACAACTCGATCAACATTATAAAGTATAGTTTCTTCTTTAACTGGTACCAGTTCTTTGATTTCTTCTTTAATAGGTGGGTGATACTTAAACCACTTCTCTTTAGGGAGTTCAACATGAGTAGCAAATGATTCACAAAAGGAGGCTACTATCTCAGAGTCAAGTCCATATTTACTGCTAAACTTTTGAAAAGCATCAGTATCCATAAAAGATTTAACACAATCATACTTAAGTTTAATACCTGACTCTTTACCTTCGCTGAGTTACCAATCTTTAGAGTTGTTTAATTCTTTCCAAAATATCCCACCGGAATTCAATAGTCTTCTTTATAAAAGAACCAGCACAAGAAGTATCAAACATTGTTTGATCATTACGAGAAATCCGAGCATAAAAATTCTGGATAATAATTTCTCTTGAGAACTCATGATTGGGGCATGCATATAACATTGACTTACGCCTCCCCCAAGCTAGAGCGATACTTTCTCCTTCATGAGGCCAAAAATTATATATATAATTCTGATCACGATGAACTAGATGCATAGGATAAATTTTTTGGTGGAACTCCAATTTCAATCGATTCCAATTCCAAGATCCAATATCATGACATAGCCTATACCATGCCAATGCTTTTCCCTTCAAAGATAAAGGGAAAACCTTCTTCATAACTTCATCTCCGGGTAAACCTTCAAGCTTGAACAATCCACAAATTTGTTCTACATATATCAAGTGCATATCAGGATGTTCGGTTCCACCTCCTGCATAAGGATTAGCTAGCAGTTGTTCTATCATACCCAAAGGAATTTCATATACAATATTTTCAGTAGGTGTAGTAGGTTGAGGGGTAGCTAATTGTGGTTCTGGAAGAGGTGAAGATACCCCGAACAAACCCCTCAAAGGATTGCTTTCCATAGTAAAAAGTGACAATAAATTTCAGCACACAATATAAATGTTTCCTTACCAAATTCCAGTTACCAAAGGCGCTTCACTCCCCAGCAACGGCGCCAGAAAATACCCTTGATGACCCACAAGTATAGGGGATCAATTTTAGCTTTTTTTATAAGTAAGAGTGTCAAACCCAAGGAGGAGCAGAAGGAGATGACAAGTGGTTTCCAGCAAGGTAATGTCTGCAAGTGATGAAATTGTAAGTAGCAGAGTAGTTTGATAGCATGATAATTCATAACAAGAAAGTAACGATAGTAGTAGCAAAAGTGCAGCAAGGTAGCCCAATCCTTTTGAGGCAAAGGACAGGCCAAAACAGTCTCTTATGATAAGCAAAGTGTTCTTGAGGGTACACGGGAATTTCATCTAGTCACTTCCATCATGTTGGTTCGATTTGTGTTAGCTACTTTGATAATTTGATATGTGGGTGGATCGTTGCTTAGGTGATGTTCTTAATTGAACAAATCTCCTACTTATGATTAACCCTCCCGCAAGCATCCGCAACTACGAGAAAAGTATTAAGAATAAATTCTAACCATATCATTAAACTTTTGGATCCAATCGGTCCTTTATGGAATAGCGCATAAACTGGGATTTAAGCTTCTGTCACTCGCAACCCATCGTCTAATTGCTACTCCACAATGCATTCCCTTAGGCCCAAGTATGGTGAAGTGTCAAGTAGTCTACATTCACATGACACCACTAAGGGAATCACAACATACATACTATCAAAATATCGAACACATATCAAGTTCACATGATTACTTGCAACATGATTTCTCCCATGACCTCAAGAACAAAAGTAACTACTCAAAAATGATAAACATGCTCATGATCAGAGGAGTATTAAATAGCATATTGGATCTGAACATATAATCTTCCACCAAATAAACCATATAGTAATCAACTACAAGATGTAATCAACACTACTAGTCACCCACAAGCACCAATCTATAGTTCCGGTAAAAAGGTTGAGCACAAGACATGAACTAGGGTTTGAGATGAGATGGTGTTGTTGATGATGTTGATAGAGATTGCCCTCCCTAAGATGCGAGAGTTGTTGGTGATGATGATGACGATGATTTCCCCCTCCGGGAGGGAAGTTCCCCCAGCGGAATCGCTTCGCCCGAGGGCAAAAGTGCTCCTGCCCAAGTTCCGCCTCGAGGCGGCGGCGCTCCGTCCCGAAAGTCCCCTCCTTATTTTTTCTAGGTCAAAATGACCTATATACCGAAAGATGGGCACCGGAGGTGGGCCTAGGTGAGCACAACCCACCAGGGTGCGCCTGGGTTCCCTAGCGCACCCAGGTGGGTTGTGCCCACCTGGTGGGCCCCCTCTAGTAGTTATTTGCTCCAATAATTGTTAAATATTCCATAAAAAATCCTCGTGAATTTTCAGCTCATTTGGAGTTGTGCAGAATAGGTAGCCTGACGTAGCTTTTTCAGGTCCAGATTTCCAGCTGCCGGAATTCTCCCTCTTTGTGTATACCTTGCATATTATAAGAGAGAAGGCATTAGAATTACTCCAAAAAGCATTCTTATGGATAAAAACATTATAAATAACACTAAGAAAACATGATGCAAAATGGACGTATCATACATCAACCGCGTTAAGCTAATGCTTCCGCTTTCGGTCTACGAGGGTATGTGGACACACTCTCCCCCTCTTATTGCTACGCATCTCCTAGATGGATCTTGCATGAGCATAGGATTTTTTTTGAAATTGCATTCTATGTTACCCAAAAGTGGTATCCGAGCCAGGTCTATGCATAGATGATATGCACGAGTAGAACACAAAGAGTTGTGGGCGATGATACTCATATTGCTTACCACCAACGTCTTATTTTGATTCGACGGTATTGTTGGACGCAGCGGCCCGGACCAACCTTACATGACCACGTTCATGTGACCGGTTCCACGGACAGACATGCAACTTGTTTTGCATAAAGGTGGCTGGCGGGTGTCTGTTTCTCCAACTTTAGTCGAATCGAATTTGACTATGGTCGGTCCTTATTGAAGGTTAAAACAGCAAACTTTACGAAACATCGTTGTGGTTTTGATGCGTAGGTAAGAATGGTTCTTACTAGAAGCTCGTAGCAGCCACATAAAACTTGCAACAATAAAGTAGAGGACGTATAACTTGTTTTTGCGGGGCATGTCGTGATGTAATATAGTCAAAGATGTGATATACGTTATTGTATGAGATGATCATGTTTTGTAGAAGTTATCGGCAACTGGAAGGAGCCTTATTGTTGTCGCTTTATTGTATGAAATGCAATCGCCATGTAATTGCTTTACTTTATCATGATGTGTTAGCGATAGTTATAGAAGCAATAGTTGGCGAGGCGACAACAACGCTACAATGGAGATCCGTGTCAAGCCGGTGACGATGGAAATCATGACGGTGCTTTGGAGATGGGGATCAAAAGGCACAAGATGATGATAGCCATATCATGTCACATATTTTGATTGCATGTCATGTTTATCTTTTATGCATCTTATTTTTCTTAGTACGGCGGTTGCATTATAAGATGATCCATTACTAAAATTTCAAGGTATAAGTGTTCTCCCTGAGTATGCACCATTGCGATAGTTCATCGTGCTAAGACACCAGGTGATAATCGGGTGTGATAAGCTCTATGTTCACGTACAACGGGTGCAAGACAGTTTTGCACATGCGGAATAATCAGGTTAAACTTGACGAGCCTAGCATGTACAGACATGGCCTCAGAACACTGGAGACCGAAAGGTCGAACATGAATCATATAGTAGATATGATCAACATAGAGATGTTCACCATTGAAAACTACTCCATCTCACGTGATGATCGGACATGGTTTAGTTGATATGGATCACATGATCATTCTAAGTGGGAGTTCTTAAGTAATATGATTAACTGAACTTAATTTATCGTCAACTTAGTCCTGATAGTTTTTGCATATCTATGTTGTAGATCAATGGCCCGTGCTACAGTTCCCTTGAATTTTAATGTGTTCCTAGAGAAAGCTAAGTTGAAAGATCATGGTAGCAACTACACAGACTGGGTCCGTAACTTGAGGATTATCCTCATTGCTGCACAAAAGAATTATGTCATTAATGCACCGCTAGGTGAAAAGCCCCCTACCACTAATGTAGACACTTTGAATGTCTGGGTGACGTGGTCTGATAACTACTCTATAGTTCAGAGTGCCATGCTCTATGGCTTAGAATCGGGACTTCAAAGACGTTTTGAACGTCATGGACCATATGAGATGTTCCAAGAGTTGAAGTTAATATTTCAAGCAAATGCCCGAGTTGAGAGATATGAAGTCTCCAGCAAGTTCTATAGCTGCAAGATGGAGAAGAACAGTTCTGTCAGTGAACACATACTCAGAATGTCTGGCTACCATAACAACTTGACTCAGCTGGGAGTTAATCTTCCAGATGATAGTGTTATTGACAGGGTTCTTCAATCACTGCCGCCAAGCTACAAAGGCTTCGTGATGAACTATAATAAGCAAGGGATGGATAAGAAAATTCCCGAGCTCTTCGCTATGCTCAAAGCTGCGGAGGTAGAAATCAAGAGAGAGCACCAACTGTTGATGGTTAACAAGACCACTAGTTTCAAGAAAAATGGCAAGGGAAAGAAGGGGAACTTCAATAAGAATGGTAAGCAAGTTGTCACTCCCGGGAAGAAGCCCTAGTTTGGACCCATGCCTGAAACTGAGTGCTTCTACTGCAAAGGGACTGGTCACTGGAAGAGGAATTGCCCCAAGTATTTGGCGGATAGTTAATCATGCCAAGATAAGATGGTTACCTTATTACTTGGTTCCCCATATCGATGAGACCAAAGGATAAAATCAGCAACAATGTTCCTTACAGTAAAAGAGCTATAATCGTAGTTATCGAGGAAGACTTTTGCATTGCAGGGGTCCAAAATCTGCCAAAGGAGCCAGATAAATACCTAGCAATGACCCAAAGAAGATTTATCAAAGATCCGATATACAAGCCTAGTCATTCTCAAATCCAATATGAGCTTGGGCAATGTAGTACGTGGTTGCTGGCATTTTTGATAGCATGGTTGCAGTTGTTCCATGACCTATTGGGAGTGATGCTTTTGGAAGAAATTATCCTTGATATTCAATCTCCCCTTAAAGAGAAGCCATCCAAAATTATTTTTCTTGTTGGAAACTTCTGGTTGTCCGGATAATGTTAGCAAGGTCCTAATCTGACTCTAGGAGCATAAAATCACAAATCCCCTTTGGTGGAGTTGTTGGTGCCTTGGATAAGGTAACATTAATCCAACTACTCTTTGAAATGAAAATCTTGCAACAAAGATAGAAGGGAAGCCAACATGATAGTCACAACATTGGTTTGGCAGTTTCATAAGTTCAACTCCACCATTTTGCATGATTCAAGAGAGTAGTGCATGTGGAGCCATGGAATGGGAGAATAGATTTGGGAAGAAATTGGCTATGGTTTGGTGCTGGAGCCAAGTGTCAAACAAAAAGGAAAAAGTAGCATGCTACCTCTTGAGCATGCGTTGGTTTTCCCTTGAAGAGGAAAGGGTGATGCAGCAAAGTAGTGTAAGTATTTGCCTCAGTTTTTGAGAACCAAGGTATCAATCTAGTAGGAGACTACACGCAAGTCCCTCGTACCTGCACAAACAAATAAGAACCTTGCAACCAACGCGATAAAGGGGTTGTCAATCCCTTCACGGCCACTTGCAAAAGTGAGATCTGATAAAGATAATATGATAAATATTTTTGTATTTTTTTGTATAGATTGGAAAATAAAGATTGCAAAATAAAAAGCGGCAGAAATAGAAAGAAGATAGGAAAATATTATGATGGAAGATAGACCCGGGGGGCATAGGTTTCACTAGTGGCTTCTCTCAAGATAGCAAATTCTACGATGGGTGAACAAACTACTATCGAGCAATTGATAGAAAAGCGCATATGTAACGCCCTCGATGCGGCTATATCTCCTACATGTCGAGGCACGACTTAGAGGCATAACCGCATTGAAAGCAATGTCGCAAGTTAGGCAATCATCACAACATCCATGTAATACATAATAAGGGAAATAGTAACATAGTTGGCTTACACTCGCCACGTCACACAAAGTACATAAATAACATTACATCATTCAAACACTCATGGCCCGACTACGGCGCCAAAATAGAAGATAAACCCAACACGCGACACGGCCCCGATCACCCCAACTGGGCACCACTACTGATCATCAGGGAAAGACACGTAGTATCGGCATGAGTCCTCGTCGAACTCCCACTTGAGCTCAAGCCGTCATCTGGAACGGAATCATTAGGCCCTGCATCTGGTGTAATAGTAATCTGTGAGCCACAGGGACTCAGCAATCTCGCACCCTCGCGATCAAGACTATTTAAGCTCATAGGTAAGGCAAGGTAAAATATGTGGAGCTGCGGCAAGCGACTAGCATATATGGTGGCTATCCTATTCGCAAAAGAGAGCGAGAAGAGAAGACAATGCACGGTCGAATAACTAGAGGACAACATGCGACAAGCATTACTCCAACACCGTGTTCGCTTCCCGGACTCCGCCGAGAAGAGGCCATCACGGTAACTCACACGATTGATTCATTTTAATTAAGTTAAGGTTCAAGTTATCTACAACTGGACATTAACAAATTCCCATCTGCCCATAACTGCGGGCACGGCTTTCGAAAGTTCAATCCCTGCAGGGGGTCCCAACTTAGCCCATGACAAGCTCTCACGGTCAACGAAGGAATAGACCTTCTCCCGAGACATTCCGATCAGGCTCGGTATCCCGGTTCTACAAGACACTTTGACAAGTTAAAACAAATCCAGCAACACCGCCCGAATGTGCCGACAAATCCCGATAGGAGCTGCACCTATCTCGTTCTCAGGGCACACTCAGATAGGTCAAGCTACGAGTAAAACCAACCATCAAGTTGCCCCGAGGTGGCCCCGCAGGCTGCCCAGTTCGGACCAACACTCAGAGGACCACTAGCCCAGGGGGGTTTAAATAAGATGACCTTCGGGCTCCGAAAACCCAAGGGAAAAAGAGGCTAGGTGGCAAATGGTAAAACCAAGGTTGGGCATTGCTGGAAAAGCTTTATTCAAGGCGAACTATCAAGGGGTTCCCATTATCACCCAACCGCGTAAGGAACGCAAAATCCGGGAACATAACACCGATATGACGGAAACTAGGGTGGCAAGAGTAGAACAAAACACTAGGCGAGAGGCCAAGCCTTCCACCCTTTACCAAGTATATAGATGCATTAAGATAACATGGCAATATAATGATATCCCAACCAGTAAATAATGTTCCAACAAGGAACAGCCTCCAATCTTCACCTGCAACTAGCAACGCTATAAGAGGGCTGAGCAAAGCGGTAACATAGCCAATCAACGGTTTGCTAGGACATGGGGGGTTAGAGGTTTGACATGGCAATTTGGGAGGCATGATAAGCAAGTGGTAGGCATCGTAGCATAGGCATAGCAAAAGAGCGAGCATCTAGCAAAGCAAAGATAGAAGTGATTTCAAGGGTATGATCATCTTGCCTGCAACGTTGTCAGAGTTGACTGGATCCTCGAAAGCAAACTCAACGGGCTCCTCGTTAGCGATCTCTTCTCCCGGCTCTACCCAAACAAGACAAACAACCAAACAAGGACACAATCAACCACGTGCAAACTCAAACAACATGGTGCAAAGATGGTATGCTATGCGGGATGCCATATGTGATGCATATGCAAGATTTGACAAGGAATGCATGAACCTGGACTCAAATTAGAAAACCAAGTGTGCCACTGGAAATAGAAGATGAAATCGCTTGAAAACGATATAAAGAACACCGGAATCGGAGTTACGGTTTGGAAATGGCAAGCAATTCAAATATGGCACCGTTCTGCGATTTACAGCAAGCAGCCAACTAAATGCAACGAGATGAACATGCTACCGCACCCAAACATGGCATCGAAATACATGTCAGGGATCCATTCATGAATCTTAACAAAAGACTAGCACTGAGCTACGACCAATTCATCCATTAACAGGTTCAAACAAGCATGGCAAAAATGCATTTGGTAAACAGATTTCAGACTTAGTGAAATTAACACTTGTCTGGAATTTCAGATCAGATAGCCCTCTTTGGAGCAACAAAACTATATGCTACAGGACCTGAACATGGCAAAGTAAAGCATGGCATGGAGCTACTCAAAGAGCTTAACAAAAGTCCCTTAGTGACCTTGAGCCAAAAGGGATCAGAAAATATATATGCAAGCATGTGAACATGGCAAAAACATAATCAGTTCTCAGACTTACTGAAAACTGGAGCATGCTGAAACAGATATCAAGTAGGCATGTTTACGAGCTCGATGCACTCACTACAGAGCATGTCATGACAATCTAAGCATACACCCATCACGAATACACAAAATACAAGCTAGACATGGCAAGAACAATAACATAGCATGCACGGATCAACTACAACATCATCGGCAAAATCGCTAACAAGTAGACAATCTGCCCAGATTCACAAAATAGCAAAAGTAGAGCTCAATTGACTCAAGCTAGGGTGCTCCATAATTGCAAAAAAAGACATGGATGGATAGAGCAATACAAGATTAGCAAATAATCCTTACTGATCATCCTCAAAAGAGGCATGGATCACTAGGAAACAACAAGAACATATGGCATAATGAGATAAACAAACCAAGGACTTAGTGGAAATGCTAAGTCCCTGAAATCAGCATTAACAAGTGCACCACTTTGCAAGATTGTGCTAGTCACCACACACATCACAAAAAATACATGGGTTGCACCTCTGTATAGATGGCAAAACATATAACAAAACACATGTAGAGCACAGGGGCATATCATGCACACACTAATCATGGCAAAAATGACAAATATCTAATTGGAGCAGCAGATCTGACAAATATCTCAAATAGCACTCTTCTAACAGCATTTTGGGCATCAAGATGAACTCAAAAGAAAATGATGCAATGAGATGAAATGATGTGCTCTCTGAGACGAACATTTTGATATGCTATATGCCCAAAACGGAGGTATGGATGCGGAGATATAGCATGAACAAGAATGCAAAAATATTTAGGGACTTAGGGAAAAAAGACAACCCCTAGGGTTTCCAGATCCAGATCTGGGGCGCGGGAACCGAGGTCCACCGGGGTCTGCGCCGGAGGGAGAGGGTTCGCCGGAGGAGTCGTGGTGGCCGGAGGAGGCGGCGGTTGGCGGTCGGAGGGAGCAACACGGTGGGGCGGCGGGGCAAGAAGATGACGTAGGGCGGCGATGGAGGCGATGGTCGGTGAGGCGGACCGCGGCGGCATGGCGGCGCCGGCCGGCGAGGTGAAGGCGGCGTCGGGCGGCGGGGCGAAGGAGGCGTGAGGCGCGGGGCGGCTCGGGCCCGATCCGGCCCGGGGCGGGCTCCCCGTGGGCCGAGCGGGCCGCGGTGCCGGTGGGTGGTGGCGTGCCAAGTGTCGCACACCGATTGGCGCGGGCCTTGGTCTGTTTATCCGATTGGCGCGGGCCTACAGAATTTCAAATGGGGCCTTGCCCGAACTTGCTTGAAAACTGTTGTTGTAGGAGAATTCAGCATATGGAAGACAATCCTCCCACTTCATGCCGAAGGAGATCACACAAGCCCTGAGCATATCTTCAAGAATCTGGTTGACACGCTCGACTTGACCGCTAGTTTGAGGATGGAAAGCTGTGCTGAAGCGGATGTTGGTGCCCATGGCCTTCTGAAAAGAATCCCAAAACTTGGAGGTAAAGATGCTGCCACGGTCTGAAGAGATCACTTGTGGAATACCGTGTAGAGAGACAATCCGAGAGGTATAGAGTTCCGCCAATTGAGCTGCAGTGATTGACTCTTTGATAGGCAGAAAGTGAGCCACTTTAGTGAGTTTGCGATGACAACGAATATAGCATCATTGCCACGCTTGGACTTTGGAAACCCAGTCACGAAGTCCATCTCAATGTGGTCAAACTTCCATTCTGGAATGGCAAGAGGTTGGAGGAGACCAGCTGGCCTTTGGTGTTCTGCCTTCACTCTTCTGCAGACATCACATTCATTCACGAACTGAGCAATCTCGCGCTTCATTCGAGACCACCAATAAGCATGTTTGAGGTCCTGATACATCTTCGTACTCCCAGGGTGGATGGAGAGGAGAGAATTGTGAGCCTCATTCATGATCACTTTACGAAGGTCACCTTTGGGCACGACAATACGATCCTCGAAGAAGAGAGTATCCTTGTCATCAAGGCGGTAGCACTTGTACATGGGTTGACTCTTGGCAATCCCAATCTTCACCTTCTTTACCATAGAATCAAGAAGCTGGGCTTGGCGAATCTGGTCTTCCAAGGTAGGAGAGACTTGAAGGTTGGCGAGGAAACCTTGAGGTACAACTTGCAAATTAAGTTTGCGGAAAGCTTCACAAATCTCGGGTTGATAAGGCTTGAGAATAAGACTGTTGCAATAAGCCTTCCTGCTCAATGCGTCAGCAATCACATTGGCCTTGCCTGGAGTATACTCGATACTCGGATTATACTCTTGAATAATTTCGACCCATCGAGTCTGCCTGAGGTTGAGATTAGGCTGAGTGAAGATGTACTTGAGACTCTTGTGGTCAGTGAAGATGTCCACTTTTCTTCCCAATAAGAGATGTCTCCAAGTCAAAAGAGCATGCACAACTGCCGCCAACTCGAGGTCATGAGTGGGGTAGTTCTTTTCATTGGGCTTCAACTGGCGAGAGGTATAAGCAACAACTTTCTTCTCTTGCATCAAAACTGCACCAAGACCTTGGAGAGATGCATCACAAAAAACCTCATACGGTTTGGATTCATCAGGCGGAGTCAGAACTGGAGCAGTGACCAATTTCTCTTTCAAAGTGTTGAAAGCAATGTCACACTCCGGAGACCAAACGTACTTGACGTGCTTCTGGAGAAGATTTGAGAGAGGCTTCGCGATCTTAGAAAAGTTCTCCACGAACCTTCTACAATAGCTTGCTAGACCGAGGAAGCTACGGAGTTGCTTCACGTTCTGAGGAGGTTCCCAATTCACAATTGCAGACACCTTCTCAGGATTCACCGCAATGTCCTTGGCAGAGATGATATGTCCAAGATAAAGAACCTCATCGAGCCAAAATTCGCACTTGGAGAACTTGCCGTAGAACTAATGTTCCCTGAGCTTATCGAGCACCAAAAGCAAATGCTTGGCATGATCTTCCTTGTTCTTCGAAAAAACTAGAATGTTGTCGAGATAGACCAAAACGAAGTCATTGGTGTAGGCGTTGAAGATGAAGTTCATCATGCGAGAGAAAGTCGGAGGAGCTTTGACGAGGCCAAAAGACATGACAGTGTATTCATAAGAACCATAGCTTGTCCTGAAAGCTGTCCTGGGAATATCTTGCTCACGGATTCGAATCTGATGATAACCCATACGGAGATCAAGCTTGGAGAAAACTTGGGCACCTTTGAGTTGTTCGAACAGCTCGTTGATGTTGGGAAGTGGGTACTTGTTCTTGATATTCTTCTTGTTCAATGGACGGTAATCAACGCAAAGTCAGTCCGTTCCATCCTTCTTCTTCACAGAAAGAACACCACAACCCCACGGAGAAGAACTAGGCCGGATGACACCCATTCTCTCTTGAATATCGAGTTGTTTCTTCAGCTCCTTCAACTCTTCAGGTCCGAGCTTGTAAGGACGTTTGCACACAGGTTCCATGCCAGGCTCAAGATCGATGACGAATTCAACTGGCCGGTGCGGAGGCATTCCTGGAAGCTCTTCTGGAAATACGTCTTGATATTCGCAAACGACTGGAATTTGCGAGATGGCGTCGAGTTCACCCTTCTCATTGAGAGAAAACAGACGGATTGTATCATCACGAGCGGCAAAGACAATTACATCCTCAGACGAATGAGTCAATTGAATCTGCCTGGCTGCACAATCAAGTTGAGCCTTGTGCTTAGAAAGCCAATCCATTCCGAGAATAAGTTCAATATTTGAGTTGCCGAGGACCATTGGAGAAGAAAGAAACTTGTAGTCGCCCAAGGTGATAGTAACATCTGGAACCTCCAGACTTGCACTCAAGCGTTTGCCAGGAGAAACGATATCCATTTGTTTACCCAAATGAGAAGAAACGAATTCATGCTTGGTAAAAAATGGCTTTGACATGAAACAATGCGATGCACCAGTGTCAAAAAGAACTCTTGCAGGAATATCATTAACAGGAAGGTTACCCATGATGACATCTGACGAGTCCTCTGCCTGAGATGCATTCATCAAATTGACCTTGGCGTGCTTGGGGTTATGCTTGACCATAGCTATACTTGCCGATCTCACAGGAGGTGGAGGAGGAAGACGCCTCTGATTGAAGCATTTGTTGGCATAGTGACCCTTATGTTGACACTTTTTGCACGTGACCTCTGAAAGCGGACGGTGGTACGGAGCACTCGATCTTGTAGCTTGAGACGAAGTCTTGTTCTGAAAGCCAGGGTTGGGTGGGTGGGAAGATCCACTGCCACCTTTGCTCTTCCGATACGGCTGACGGAACGGAGGAGGAGGAAGCCAATATTTCTGCTGCTTGGCCACTTGAGTAGAGGAAGACGGAGTAGCATCTCTGACTCGCTTCTTGGAAGCATCACACCTCAGTTGAGCAGCCTCTTGCTTCAATGCCATGTTGTAGAACTCATCGTACCTCAAGGGCTCAAAGAGAACAAGAGCTAGCTGGATTTCTTCTCTGAGACCACCCCTGAACTGATATATCATGCTCTTCTCATTAGGGACGTCCTGCTTAGCAAAGCGGGCGAGCTTCTGGAACAACTTGTTGTAGTCATAGACAGACAAAGAGCCTTGCTTCAGGTTGCGGAATTCCTCACGCTTGCTTTCAACCACGCTCTGAGGGATATGATGAGCTCGGAAATCTTGACGAAATTCATCCCAGGTAATCACACGTCCACCTCTGGAATCCTTGTACTGCTGGAACCACTCTGCAGCTTGGTCTTTGAGTTGGAAGGAAGCGAACTTGACAAAGTCCTCAGGCCTGACGTTACTGCACTCGAAATGCTTGCACAGATCCACGAGCCAATCGTCAGCATCAGTTGCCTCAACATAATTGCTGAAAGTCTTTGGCCCGTTAGCAAGGAACTGGTTGAGTGTAGCAAAGTGATTCTGATTGTTGCCTTGGTTGCCTTGGTTGCCTTGATTCGCTTGATTGCGCTCTTGAAGAATTTGCATGATCAACTGTGTGTTTGCATTAGTAGCGGCCATCACAGCTTGCCATGCCTCTGGAGGAGGTGGAGGTGGTGGCGGATCAGGATTCGGAGTCGTGCGCGTTGGAGGAGCCATCCTGAAGAGGTTGACATCCATTAGCACATTGATAGACAAATATTGAAGCTGAATCCAACGGAATGAAATTGCAACAAATAGTCTTCACATCCGAACAAAATGAACGAATGCATTCCACTTGAAATGGTCACATATCCATAAATTGAGAAGCCACTTAGAATTTAGGTAGAGAAATAAATCAACAAGGTACGGATCAAGAACGAATACTCGGTAAGAAATCTCAATCTCAAACCAAATATCCGTGGAAGAAGAACTAGAGCTATAAGAATTCCCACCTATGAAACTCCCGAACCTTTCCGGTTATGCAATCAGGTGTTGGGGATACAGGGGAAGCATAATATCTCACCCAAATCTAGCAAACCCTACATCCAGCTGTATCCATCCTTCAACACATAACCGAGAAAAACTTCGGAAACCATCTACCTCAACCTTCGAAAAGCATCCGTTATACAAGTTATGGTGATACTCCCGAACTCCCGCCCCAGTACTGGGTGGCGTCGAGGTTATCTCACCAATGAAGTGCATAAAAGAGATTTTCGATGTCGGCGTACTAAACTCAGGTATTCCAGAATTGCAACGATAAAATTGTGACGACAACACCTCGGAGCTCAACTCCCCGGGACACTGCCACAAAACCCCTGACAGGAGGCACCAAGACAATGTTCTCGTCACAAAACCATCGGAACGATTCCAAGATACCCGCGTGATCCTAAAAAAAATTAGTGAAATTTGAGAAGAGAAGAGTCAAAACTCTACGTCAAGAAGCCTTACCAGAGTGATGAGGAGACTGGGAAGTAAAAAGAATTCCTAAACTCTCTGATATATAATTCCTAAATGACTCAAAACATTTTTCTAGACTCAACTCGGTCGCTAATAATGATTAAGCAATGGGGCTCCTAAGGTCGGGATGGCTCTGATTACCAACTTGTAACGCCCTCGATGCGGCTATATCTCCTACGTGTCGAGGCACGACTTAGAGGCATAACCGCATTGAAAGCAATGTCACAAGTTAGGCAATCATCACAACATCCATGTAATACATAATAAGGGAAATAGTAACATAGTTGGCTTACACTCGCCACATCACACAAAGTACATAAATAACATTACATCATTCAAACACTCATGGCCCGACTACGGCGCCAAAATAAAAGATAAACCCAACATGCAACACGGTCCCGATCACCCCAACTGGGCACCACTACTGATCATCAGGGAAAGACACGTAGTATCGGCGTGAGTCCTCGTCGAACTCCCACTTGAGCTCAAGCGCGTCATCTGGAACGGAATCATTAGGCCCTGCATCTGGTGTAATAGTAATCTGTGAGCCATAGGGACTCAGCAATCTCGCACCCTCGCGATCAAGACTATTTAAGCTCATAGGTAAGTCAAGGTAAAATATGTGGAGCTGCGGCAAGCGACTAGCATATATGGTGGCTATCCTATTCGCAAAAGAGAGCGAGAAGAGAAGGCAATGCACAGTCGAATAACTAGAGGACAACCTGTGACAAGCATTACTCCAACACCGTGTTCGCTTCCCGGACTCCGCCAAGAAGAGGCCATCACGGTAACTCACACGGTTGATTCATTTTAATTAAGTTAGGGTTCAAGTTATCTACAACCGGACATTAACAAATTCCCATCTTCCCATAACCGCGAGCATGCCTTTCGAAAGTTCAATCCCTGCAGGGGGTCCCAACTTAGCCCATTACAAGCTCTCACGGTCAACGAAGGAATAGACCTTCTCCTGAGACATTCCAATCAGGCTCGGTATCCCGGTTCTACAAGACACTTCGACAAGTTAAAACAAATCCAGCAACACCGCCCGAATGTGCCGACAAATCCTGATAGGAGCTGCACATATCTCGTTCTCAGGGCACACTCAGATAGGTCAAGCTACGAGTAAAACCAACCATCAAGTTGCCCCGAGGTGGCCCTGCAGGTTGCCCAGTTCGGACCAACACTCAGAGGAGCACTGGCCCAGGGGGGTTTAAATAAGATGACCTTCGGGCTCCGGAAACCCAAGGGAAAAAGAGGCTAGGTGGAAAATGGTAAAACCAAGGTTGGGCATTGCTGGAAAACCTTTATTCAAGGCGAACTATCAAGGGGTTCCCATTATCACCCAACCGCGTAAGAAACGCAAAATCCGGGAACATAACACCGATATGACGGAAACTAGGGTGGCAAGAGTGGAACAAAACACTAGGCGAGAGGCCGAGCCTTCCACCCTTTACCAAGTATATAGATGCATTAAGATAACATGGCAATATAATGATATCCCAACCAGTAAATAATGTTCCAACAAGGAACAGCCTCCAATCTTCACCTGCAACTAGCAACGCTATAAAAGGGCTGAGCAAAGCGGTAACATAGCCAATCAACGGTTTGCTAGGACATGGGGGGTTAGAGGTTTGACATGGCAATTTGGGAGGCATGATAAGAAAGTGGTAGGCATCGTAGCATAGGCATAGCAAAAGAGCGAGCATCTAGCAAAGCAAAGATAGAAGTGATTTCGAGGGTATGATCATCTTGCCTGCAACGTTGTCAGAGTTGACTGGATCCTCGAAAGCAAACTCTGGCTCCTCGTTAGCGAACTCGTCTCCCGGCTCTACCCAAACAAGACAAACAACCAAACAAGGACACAATCAACCACGTGCAAACTCAAACAACATGGTGCAAAGATGGTATGCTATGCGGGATGCCATATGTGATGCATATGCAAGATTTGACAAGGAATGCATGAACCTGGACTCAAATTGGAAAACCAAGTGTGCCACTGGAAATAGAAGATGAAATTGCTTGAAAACGATATAAAGAACACCGGAATCGGAGTTACGGTCTGGAAATGGCAAGCAATTCAAATATGGCACCGTTCTGCGATTTACAGCAAGTAGCCAACTAAATGCAACGATATGAACATGCTACCGCACCCAAACATGGCATCGAAATACATGTCAGGGATCCATTCATGAATCTTAACAAAAGACTAGCACTGAGCTACGACCAATTCATCCATTAACAGGTTCAAACAAGCATGGCAAAAATGCATTTGGTAAACAGATTTCAGACTTAGTGAAATTAACACTTGTCTGGAATTTCAGATCAGATAGCCCTCTTTGGAGCAACAAGACTATATGCTACAGGACCTGAACATGGCAAAGTAAAGCATGTCACGGAGCTACTCAAAGAGCTTAACAAAAGTCCCTTAGTGACCTTGAGCCAAAAGGGATCAGAAAATATATTTGCAAGCATGTGAACATGGCAAAAACATAATCAGTTCTCAGACTTAGTGAAAACTGGAGCATGCTGAAACAGATATCAAGTAGGCATGTTTACGAGCTCGATGCACTCACTACAGAGCATGTCATGACAATCTAAGCATACACCCATCAAGAATACACAAAGTGCAAGCTAGACATGGCAAGAACAATAACATAGCATGCACGGATCAACTACAACATCATCGGCAAAATCGCTAACAAGTAGACAATCTGCCCAGATTCACAAAATAGCAAAAGTAGAGCTCGATTGACTCAAGCTAGGGTGCTCCATAATTGCAAAAAAAGACATGGATGGATAGAGCAATACAATATTAGCAAATCATCCTTACTGATCATCCTCAAAAGAGGCACGGATCACTAGGAAACAACAAGAACATATGGCATAATGAGATAAACAGACCAAGGACTTAGTGGAAATGCTAAGTCCCTGAAATCAGCATTAACAAGTGCACCACTTTGCAAGCTTGTTCTAGTCACCACACACATCACAAAAAATACATGGGTTGCACCTCTGGATAGATGGCAAAACATATAACAAAACACATGTAGAGCACAGGGGCATATCATGCACACACTAATCATGGCAAAAATGACAAATATCTAATTGGAGCAGCAGATCTGACAAATATCTCAAATAGCACTCTTCTAACAGCATTTCGGGCATCAAGATGAACTCAAAAGAAAATCATGCAATGAGATGAAATGATGTGCTCTCTGAGACGAACATTTTGATATGCTATATGCCCAAAACGGAGCTATGGATGCGGAGATATAGCATGAACAAAAATGCAAAATATTTAGGGACTTGGGGAAAAAGACAACCCCTAGGGTTTCCATCCAGATCTGGGGCACGGGAACCGAGGTTCGCCGGGGTCTGCGCCGGAGGGAGAGGGTTCACCGGAGGAGGCTCGTCGGAGGAGTCGTGGTGGCCGGAGGAGGCGGCGGTTGGCGGCCGGAGGGAGCAGCGCGGTGGGGCGGCGCCGGGGCAAGGAGATGACGTCGGGCGGTGATGGAGGCGATGGTCGGCGAAGCGGACCGCGGCGGCATGGCGGCGCTGGCCGGCGAGGTGAAGGCGGCGTCAGGCGGCGGGGCGAAGGAGGCGCGAGGCGTGGGGCGGCTCGGGCCCGATCCGGCCCGGGGCGGGCTCCCCGTGGGCCGAGCGGGCCGCGGTGGCGGTAGGTGGCGGCGTGCCACGTGTCGGGCGCCAATTGGTGCAGGCGCGGTGGCGGGATTCGTCCGGCGCGGACCGGATGCGTCCGGCGCGCGGATGGAGTGGGGCTAGGGTTTGAGGAAGGAGAGACCCGAAATTTCGGAGGAAGGGCTAGTTTTATAGGTAGAGGGAGTTAGGAGTGTCCAAATGAGGTGCGGTTTTCGGCCACGCGATCGTGGTCGAATGCTCTAGATGATGGAGAGGGTTTTGGTGTGTTTTGGGCCAACTTGGAGGGGTGTTGGGCTGCAACACACACGAGGCCTCCTTGGTCCCTCGGTTAACCGTTGGAGTATCAAACGAAGTCCAAATGGTACGAAACTTGACAGGCGGTCTACCGGTAGTAAACCAAGGCCGCTTGGCAAGTCTTGGTCCAATCCGGAAATGTTTAGTCCCCACACACGAAAGAAAGATAGAAATGACCACCGAAGGAGAACGAAGCGCCGGAATGCAAAACGGACAACAGGGAAAATGCTCGAATGCCTGAGATGAACACGTATGCAAATGCAATGCTCATGATGACATGATATGAGATGCATGACAACAACAAGAACACACAGAGACAAAAACCCAAACCCGAGAAAATAGAATAACTTAACACCGGAAACGGCAAGAGTTTGAATACATAAAGGGTAAATCATATCCGGGGTGTTACAGCATAGTTATGAGAATATCTATGCATGATCATGTATATAGGCATCATGTCTGCGACAAGTGGACCGAAATGATTCTGCATCTACTACTATTACTCCACACATCGACCACTATCCAGCATGCATCTAGAGTATTAAGTTCATAAGAGCAGAGTAGCGCATTAGGCAAGATGACATGATGTAGAGGGATAAAATCAAGCAATATGATATAAACCCCATCTTTTTATCCTTGATGGCAACAATACAATACGTGCCTTGCTGCCCTTGGTGTCACTGGGAAAGGACACCGCAATATTGAACCCAAAGCTAATAACTTCTCCCATTGCAAGAAAGATCAATCTAGTAGATTCGAAGAGACTTGCAAAGATATTAAATCATGCATAAAAGAATTCAGAGAAGAATCAAATATTGTTCATAGATAATCTTGATCGTAAACCCACAATTCATCGGATCTCGACAAACACATCGCAAAAAGAATTACATCGAATAGATCTCCAAGAGAATCGAGGAGAAATTTGTATTGAGATCCAAAGAGAGAAAAGAAGACATCTAAGCTAATAACTATGGACCCGAAGGTCTGTGGTAAACTACTCACACATCATCGGTGAGGCTATGGTGTTGACGTAGAAGCCCTCCGTGATCGATTCCCCCTCCAGCGGAGCGCCAGAAAAGGCCCCAAGATGCGATCTCACGGGTACAGAAGGTTGCGACAGTGGAAATAGGGTTTCGTGGTGCTCTCAGATGTTTTCGGAGTATATGAGTATATATAGACGAAAGAAGTAGGTCGGTGGAGCCACTAGGGGCCCACGAGGGTGAGGGCATGCCTACCCCCCTGGGCGCGCTCTCCTACCTCGTGGCCGCCTCGTTGCTTCCTTGACGACCACTCCAAGTCTCCTGGATTGCTTTTGTTCCAAAAATAACTCCCCCGAAGGTTTCATTCCGTTTGGATTCCGTTTGGTATTCCTTTTCTACGAAACACTAAAATAGGCAAAAAAACAGCAATTTGCACTGGGCCTTGGTTATTAGGTTAGTCCCAACAATAATATAAAAGTGCGTAACAAAGCCCATTAAGCATCCAAAGCAGATAATATAATAGCATTGAACAATCAAAAATTATAGATACGTTGGAGACGTATCATAGCACCATTATTTTTAATGATGAAAGTGGATTTTGTAGTGTGGGTACTTCGTTGTTTATTGCTTTGTGGATGAAGGATGTGTCGGACTTAGTGGTGGCTAAAAGTTAATAATAAACTACGTTGAATGTGGAACCAATTCGCCAAGTGTAGATCGACATATTGAAGAAGCTTAGCTACAAGACATGAATTATGAATCTCCAGTTTTAAATGCCCAAATCACCCATTTCTTTTCGATTCACAGATGTTTTTCCAGGTGATCAAGCATTTTGCATGGGTACAAATATCCTTCTCTATCAAAAAGAACGCCCTACGAATTGCATCTATTGCTTTGGGTCCCTTTTGTGTGACAAAGATTGTCATGCAATATGTGTCGAAGGAGTCAAGAACAATGGTAAGTAATCAAGCATTTTGCAATGTTACAAGTATCTTTTGGGGACCTAGAAGAAGGCCCGACAAATTGCATCTACTGCTTTGGGGACCTTTTGGGTAACAAAGATTGACATACAATATGTGGTGAAGGAGTCAAGAACAATGGTGAGAAGGACAACGAGAGGGTCCTAGCCATCCAACATTTAGGAACTTATGACATTTCGAAATGATGGGTTGAAAGGCACAGGCAGACATGAGGCAAAGAGGGGTGGTCCAAGGTACATGTCAGAGAAGGAGGAAACGGATCAATTGCCATACATAACCATGCAGCGATTATGTGTTCAAGATTAAAACTTTTGTGTTATGTACTCTCAAAATAGGCTCTCGCACCGCTTTATATATAAAGCAACAACATAAAAGTTACAAGGCCAGACGATACAATGTGGAGAGGTAGTCCTCTCAGACACCAGATCCCTAGATAACTGGCCAACATAAACGCACACTACTGGAATCTGGAACTTTGCCGTCAGCCAGTTCTTTGTCGTCAGCTAGCTGATGGCAAAGTGGGTCTTTGCCATCAGCTTGAAGAAAACTGATGGCAAAGAAGCAGCTGACGACAAAGAAAGTGTTTGTCGTCAGCCCCGTCTCTTCCGTCAGCTAGCTGACGCAAAGAGGCAGGGTGGGCCACCAGCGAGAGGCAACTAATGGCCACTTTCTTTGTTGTAACGACCCGACCTAAAATCGGTCAAGTCTCTGTGTAGCTATACCATCCCAAGATCATGCTGACACACATAGTACATTGATGCAAAGATTCAAAGTTCAATCACACCTGAATTTGTTACACGATTCTCATATCGAGTCTTTATTACATCATAATAAATTTGGCCGAAGGCCAACTCATGAGAAATAAACTAAATAAAACTACGGAAGCGTAGTCGATAGTGCGAGTCCATCCGACTCCATAGGGCAATCACCGGGCATAGATCACAGCCTCACTCCTGGTCGGAAAACTCCTCTGCAACATGAGATGTTGCAGCCGTGTAGGTCAGCATTTGGAATATGCCGGCAAGTCATAGAGAGAACAACAAAAATAATGCTAACACTATATGCAATTTGGTTGTGGGGCTCTAAGTTTTATGTTTTTGCGAAAAAGCCAATTTTTTCCTACAACAAAGGACTTGCTTAGAATTACTTCAAAATGTTGGTTGTTAATGAGATGGTTCCACAAACCAGTGTCTCATACCCGAAAGTCATTAATAACCCATCAATTTATTAATTATGTTCGGTGTTTAGATTTCTGAAATACTCCAATTCCAGAGGCTCATTTGTCCATAACCGAGGATACGGCTAATCGATTAGGTTTCTACTCCGTAGAGTCTTGTGCACTTTACCCACAAGAATCGTACCCTCCTTTATGTCCTCGTACTGCCTGGTGTTTGAAGACGGGACGAACGAAACAGGGTCTTCCGTAGAGTTCCTCTGGGCCACTGTCGGTGCCCATCCAATCCTACTGTTCTTCTACATCTTATCTCATCGTCCGGCCAGAGTCACGCCTAGGGTCGACCAAGACAGAGCCCATAATGGCTTGCGGCTGCACAGGTAAGTTTCCGGTCAAGGGGTATCCATTCATCTCTTCGTGGCTGGGTGAAGCTTTCCACAAGATGTCATGGCGCTTCTCCATGCATCCCGGCCATCCGCTGGTTGCTCCAGGGTGCCCGTCAACCGTCCTCCAGCCAGTAGTGAGTTTGAAGTTCATCTTGAGCTTGAAGTCATGGGGTTGTCATCATCTTGACTCTCACATCTCCCTTATGAATCACTCAACCAACCCCCACTACGAGCATGGCAAAAATAAACTACATCGTCTCGGGTAATGGTAACAAGGGGAAACTGAGTTCAACCTGCCACATGATACTACTCCAAACTTATTCAATTTCTCCTACTGCATGCATGGTGAGGAGGAAATACTACCAATGCAATAAAGCATTGGAATTAAAATTCAAGATCAAAACTTGCCTAGGTGACGGTCTTCGAACGGTAGTGACTCGTGATAGCAAGCTTCGCACTCCGGAAATTCTATTCGAAGCAAACAATGAATACATAAGCATAAAATTATATTAACATAACAGCAAGCTAATGTAAATCACACAAGCACTTAAACCAAAACCAAAGAAAACTCGAAGAACTCCAATCAAAGTTTTCATTACTTCAAGCAAACAACTAGGAAATAGTTTTATCCTAATACAACTTTTCTTAACAGAACCAAAACAAGTGTTTTGCTAACTAACAGAAAGGAAAACATCATATAAACTAGGTGCAAAAAGAATCACATCAAAAGCTATTATAGAACTCCTATTGTGCCTAAAACAAGGCTAGCTAGAAAACAAAATAGAACTTTTTATTTTGCTGTAAATAAAAGTTCACCCTCTATAACTACAGAAACTAATCAAAAATAAATTATAACAGAGGTAAAATAAAAATTTAAAATAACTAGAACAACAGAAAACAACACCAAGCTAAAACACTAGAAAAGCTTGTTTTTGAGTAAAACTATTTTGAATAACATCTATAAATACCTAAATTAATCCTACTGCTCGGCAAGGTCGAAACATAGCAGTGGCAAAAAGAATCACCTAATTATAACAAAGTTGCTACTTATGATGATTATTGTGATGACACGTATGCTATAAGAAGTTGTGATGATTATATTAAAACTCGTCATGATTATGATTACCCTTTTCTTGAATATTACTCTTTTAATGTGGAAACAATTTGTAGTATTCGAGTCTCTTATGATACTCCCACTATTCCGAATGAAAAGAATTTTGCTTATGTGGAGAGTAGTAAATTTTCTATGCTTGTAGATCATGAGAGCAATGCTTTATGTGATGGTTATATTGTTGAATTCATTCATGATGCAACTGAAATTTATTATGAGGGAGGAATATATGCTTATAGGAATTGCAATAATATCAAGTTTCCTCTCTATGTGCTTAAAGTTTTAAAGTTATCCTTGTTTTACCTTCCTATGCAAGTTGATTCTTGTTATCACAAGTTGTTTTCTCACAAAATCCCTATGCATAGGAAGTGGGTTAGACTTAAATGTGCTATCCATATTCTTCATGATGCTCTCTTCATGTTACAATTCTTATCTTTTATGCGAGCATCATTGAAATCATCATGCCTAGCTAGGGGCGTTAAACGATAGCGCTTGTTGGGAGGCAACCCTATTTTTATTTTTGTTCCTTGCTTTTTGTTCCTGTTTGGTAATAAATAATCCATCTAGCCTCTGTTTAGATGTGGTTTTATGCTTTTAATTATTGTTTGTGACAAGTAGAACCTTTGGGAAAACTTGGGTGAAGTCTTTGTGATCTTGCTGCAAAAAACAGAAACTTTAGCGCTCACGAGATTAGCTGCCATTTTATACTGGAGAGTGCGATTAAGTTGATTATTTTTGCAGATGATTAATAGACAAATTCCTCACGTCCACCAATTTACTTAAGAATTTTATGGGTTTCAGAATTATATGTTTGATACAGATTACTACAGACTGTTCTGTTTTCGACAGATTCTGTTTTCTATGTGTTGTTTGCTTATTTTGATGAATCTATGAGTAGTATCGGAGGGTATGAACCATAGAGAAGTTGGAAAACAGTAGATATTACACCAACATAAATAAAGAATGAGTTCACAACAGTACCTAAGAGGTGATTTATTTTCTTATACTAACGGAGCTTACGAGTTTTCTCTTATCTTTTGTGTTGTGAAGTTTTCAAGTTTTGGGTAAAGATTCGATCGAATATGGAATAAGGAGTGGCAAGAGTCTAAGCTTCGGGATGCCCAAGGCACCCCAAGGTAATATTCAAGGACAACCAAGAGCGAAAGCTTGGGGATGCCTCGGAAGGCATCCCCTCTTTCGTCTTCGTTCATCGGTAACTTTACTTGGAGCTATATTTTTATTCACCACATGATATGTGTTTTGCTTGGAGCGTCATTTTATTTTATTTTGTTTTGCTTGCTGTTTGAATAAAATACCAAGATCTTAATTATTAAATGTTAGAGAGTCTTCACATAGTTGCATAATTATTCGACTACTCATTGATCTTCACTTATATCTTTCGGAGTAGTTTGTCATTTGCTCTAGTGCTTCACTTATATCTTTTTAGAGCACGGCGGTGGTTTTATTTTGAAGAAATAGATGAACTAACATGATTCACTTATATTATTTTGAGAGTCCTAAACATGATGGTAATTTTCTTTGGTTATGAAACTAGTCCTAATATGATGGGCATCCAAGATGGGTATAATAAAAACTTTCATATAGAGTGCATTGAATACTATGAGAAGTTTGATACTTGATGATTGTTTTGAGATATGAAGATGGTGATATTAGAGTCATGCTAGTTGAGTAGTTGTGAATTTGAGAAATACTTGTTCTAAAGTTTGTGATTCCCTTAGCATGCACGTATGGTGAACCGTTATGTGATGAAGTCGGAGCATGATTTATTTATTGATTGTCTTCCTTATGAGTGGCGGTCAGGGACGAGCGTTGGTATTTTCCTACCAATCTATCCCCCTAGCATAATGCGCGTAGTACTTTGTTTCGAAAACTAATAGATTTTTGCAATAAGTATGTGAGTTCTTTATGACTAATGTTGAGTCCATGGATTATACGCACTCTCACCCTTCCACCATTGCTAGCCTCTCTAGTACCGCGCAACTTTCGCCGGTACCATAAACCCACCATCTACCTTCCTCAAAACAGCCACCATACCTACCTATTATGGCATTTCCATAGCCATTCCGAGATATATTGCCATGCAACTTTCCACCGTTCCATTTATTATGACACGCTTCATCATTGTCATATTGCTTTGCATGATCATGTAGTTGACATTGTATTTATGGCGAAGCCACCTTCATAATTGTTTCATACATGTCACTCATGAGTCATTGCACATCCCGGTACACCACTGGAGGCATTCATATAGAGTCATATTTTGTGCTAAGTATCGAGTTGTAATTCTTGAGTTGTAAGTAAATAAAAGTGTGATGATCATCATTATTAGAGCATTGTCCCATGTGTGGAAAGGATGATGGAGACTATGATTCCCCCACAAGTCGGGATGAGACTCCAAACAAAAAATAAAAAAATAGAAAAAAGAGACCATAAAAAAGAGAAGGCCCAAAAAAACAAAAAAACAAAAAAATGAGAGAAAAAGAGAGAAGGGGCAATGCTACTATCCTTTTACCACACTTGTGCTTCAAAGCAGCACCATGATCTTCATAGAGAGTCTCCTATGTTGTCACTTTTATATACTAGTGGGAATCTTTCATTATAGAACTTGGCTTGTATATTCCAATGATGGGCTTCCTCAAAATGCCCTAGGTCTTCGCGAGCAAGCGAGTTGGATGCACACCCACTTAGTTTCTTTTTGAGCTTTCATACATTTATAGCTCTAGTGCGTCTGTTGCATGGCAATCTCTACTCACTCACATTGATATCTATTGATGGGCATCTCCATATCCCGTTGATACGCCTAGTTGATGTGAGACTATCTTCTCCTTTTTGTCTTCTCCACAACCACCATTCTATTCCACCTATAGTGCTATGTCCATGGCTCACGCTCATGTATTGCGTGAAAATTGAATAAGTTTGAGAACATCAAAAGTATGAAACAATTGCTTGGCTTGTCATCGGGGTTGTGCATGACTTAAATATTTTGTATGATGAAGATAGAGCATAGCCAGACTATATGATTTTGTAGCGATAGCTTTCTTTGGCCATGTTATTTTGAGAAGACATGATTACTTTGTTAGTATGCTTGAAGTATTATTATTTTTATGTCAATATTAAACTTTTGTCTTGAATCTTATGGATCTCAATATTCTTGCCACAATAAAGAGAATTACATGGATAAATATGTTAGGTAGCATTCCACGTCAAAAATTCTGTTTTTATCATTTACCTACTCGAGGACAAGTAGGAATTAAGCTTGGGGATCCTTGATACGTCTCCAACATATCTATTATTTTTATTGTTCCATGCTATTATATTATCAACCCTGGATGTTTTATATGCTTTTATATGCTATTTTATATGATTTTTGGGACTAACCTATTAACCTAGAGCCCAGTGCCAGTTTCTATTTTTTTCCTTGTTTTTGAGTTTTATAGAAAAAGAATACCAACGGAGTCGAATTGACGTGCCAATTTTTGACGATTTTGAGTTCTACAGTTGACAAGCCTATCCTCTGGGACCATCGGACAAACGCATTTAATGCGCTGACGACGTGCCCTCCTTGCTTTATCGGGGACGCCAGGGAAGCACGTCCCAGTTGTCGCCGCCTCGCCTGGCCTCGACACGCGTCCGAGCTCATGAGGCATCGTGGCGCCAGGTTGGCTGGCTGCTAGGCTGGCGCGGTGGTGGAGCCATCATGAAGGGTCGCATGCCGCCACGCAGGTGCTTGCTGAGTCGGTGTAGAGGCCGCCCGTTGCCACGAAGGTGCCTGCCCAGCTGGTTGAGCTAGCAGCTACTTGGGGACGGTGGTGGAGTCTTGGCTGGCGTGGGCCTGGTAGTGGACCTGCTAATGCTCTCGGCGTGTTGCCGGGGGCCCGGCAAGGGTGTTGATGTGGCATCACAGTCGTCCCCGGCACGGGTCTTGCCGGGGGTCTTGTGGATTTCCTCGGCTAGGATCCCGCCGAGGGTCACCGTCTTCTGGTCTTCATCTGATCTCACATGTTTATGATCTTGACGAAGATTTGCATGCAACCACAGAGGCTCCTCCCGAGACTTTGTTCCAATGTAGTTGGTTGGGTTGGAGCCTGTGGGCTCAAGGGTGGCTCACTCCACTGGCATCGGGCAAGTTGCCCCAGCAAGGCTCTAGCCAGGGCTATGGAGGCCGCCTCGGCAAGGATCTTGCCGAGGGAGTCCACCTTGCCCTCTTGCTCTCCTGCGCTTCTGGTCTTGGCGTTGCCTTGGTTGTCTCGTGTTTCGGCTTCTCTCCGGCTTCCCTCCTTTGCCCTACTAAGTGTTGCCGTGGCACGCGGCTCTGACTGCCCGTGCACAAGTAAAGGGGTCAAAAGAAGAGCCCCTACTTTTGCACACCGACAGGAGCCCCCGGGCCTGTGCCACACATAAGCGCGCCGCGTTGTTGGGCTAGGCCCAATGGTGCACAGATAGGTGGGTGGATTTTATCGCAGTAACTTCTCGTCCGCTGCGCTTCCCCATGACCTGCGTTGAACGTACAACATGGAGGGTCGTGCGTGACATGGGGGGTCATGTGTGGGGCGGTTTCCGCATGCATGCGTCACATCGTGGTAAAGAGGCGGCTCGCGCCTTCCCCATAAAAGGAGGGAGGCGTAGGGGCGCGACTCATTTACTTGGGCGGACTCGGGTCGTGGTCTTCAAGGTGTCAGCCCCCCACGATCACGGGGTGGGGAACAGTCGCCTCACCCATCCCCTCAATTATGCTTGCTTGCCAAGTGTCCCCCATGCAGGTGGCAGGTGGTGGAGGCGGGAAACTAGGTCGTCGCTGATTGGGGCAGCGGATCGGTCCTAATTCCCTGCGCCTCCGGTGACTGGATTGGTTGAGTGGGGCGACCGGGCCTCGACCTCGCCCCTTTATAAGGAGGGGGAGGGGGATGTCATCCCACATTCTCCCAGCATCCATCCTCCATTCACTTCGGCTCCTTTCTTCCATCTGCCATGGCGAGAGGAGGCGCCGGCCCTTCGACGGTGGCGACGAGGGTTGCTGCTCGTCAGCGCATCCCTCCTCCCCAAGAGCTCATGGCAGCGGAGCCGGCCACGAGAGGAAGGGGGGCAAGGCTGAGGTAGCCATGGTGCTTGGGGGAGAGGGGGATGAGGCAGCGCATCGACCTCGCCTCCACCAGTGATGCCTCCCCCGATGGAGGGCCACGTCGGGGACCAGCCCCGCGAGTTCTTCATCAGGCTGCGCTGGCCACCATGTCGCGCGCCTCCGTCTCCCTACCCCATTTGCTCGGTAGATGGAGCTCGATCCACCCCAGACCCTCAGGTTGCACATGAGGGGCTGCGGGAACGGCGGCACACGGGTCGACGTCGACTTCCCCGCTCCTCACATCATGTACCTCCGCCGCGGATGGAAGACGTTCACTCACATCCACAGCCTGACGACGGGTCTTGTCCTCTACTTCAAGTTAATGGAGGGTGGCCTGCTCTCCGTCAAGGTATTTGGAGATCTTGGAACTTGCCTGAAGTGCTGCGTGGAGAGCTCCTCTGATGATGAAGACTCCTCTTCAAGCGGGAGTGATGAGGAGGATATCGACAGCGACGACGAGAGCGTCGAGCGGGGTCACGTCGACCTCGTCTCCAACTGACCGTGTTGCCTCGCCCTATGTCGTGCAGCCTGCCGAGGGCCTTCCTCGTCAAGCTCTCCATTGGGGCGCTCCCCGTCGTCTCCTTGGGCAGCTGGCGTAGGAGGGCCATAGAAGGCGAAGAAGGCGGGTGACGGCTGTCAAGTCGGAGTACGCGGGCACCGACGCCTTCGTCGCATATTGCCGGCCCGCTGCCTCATCTTCCAGCTTCCCTCCTGGCACCGGGACGTTCTCTTGGTGCCTTCTACTCCTCGCACCTTGCCTAGGCGCTCTTTTTGCCCTCCTGCCATCTTGTTCCACCTTCTGAGGAGAGGGACAAGAAAGGGATTACGGGCACCTTATCTCTTTTTAGTTTGTAAGCCCGTGGGCACTTGTTAATTTTAAGATTTGTAATCCCCTTGCTCATATTTTTAATTTCGCATGTACTGTACCTGTATGGGATGTTTTTAATGAAAAAGGGTGCTTGTCAGGTTCTCTGTGCGTGAGCGAGGCCCATGCCAAGGAACGAATCCTTGTTATCTTTAAGATAAATAGCGTCGCCCGACAATAGGCCTTGTCGTCCCCTGGCTTCAGTCGACCGTTCTCACGCTTTTGGCGGAGGCATGGGCGAAGTAGAGTTAGGCCCTTCATTTATTTCCTTGCCACCGCGTCTACGACCCTGTTCTGTCCCACGGACTTGGGTACAAAAAAAGGGGGAGCACGGTGGTCTTGGAGCAAAACGAAGATTCATTTGTCCCAGTTCTATACGGAAATGCACAACAGGGGATGAAGGACTTATCTGAATCTGTAGCCCCTAGTAACTTTGGCTTGCCGTGGTTAGATCCTTGTGTCTTCAGCCCCCGGTAGTCTTGGCCTGCCGGGGCTGGAGCGCCAGTTCGTTTTCTCTCTCCCAAGCGGCTCAGCAGAAGTGTCCACGTGCCCTGCGAACCAAAGAAGACAGAAAGACACACACTCGACCTCTAGGCTAGGGGTTAGTCGCCGCTATGCACTACCAACCCTAACCGAGGGAGAGACTTAACCTAGCATGCATGCTAAAACTTAGGGCGCCAGTGCTTCATTTATTTATGCTCAGGGTTTGCGCCTGGCTTTGTACAGAGGGTTACATGCCTTGCCAACAAGGCTTGTACAAAGGTGGGTTGCCGGGGGGGCGACAACCGCGCCTTATGGGTAAAACTTGTGAAGATGTTCAATGTTCCAGGAATTACTCACTGGAATAGCATCTTCAGTCTCCAGGCAGACTGCGCCAAGCCTGGTGACTCATATTACCCGATAAGGGCCTTCCCACTTCGGTGTCATCTTGTTGGAATTCTTGGCCAACTGAACGTGCCGGAGAACAAGGTCACCTTCCTCAAAGCTTCGAGCATGAATCTTGCGGCTATGGTAGCGGTGCAAGGCTTGCTGGTAGCGTGCTGCTCTCACAGCCGCCCGAAGACGATCTTCGTCAAGGAGCATTGCGTCATCTTGCCGCAATTGCTCTTGCTCAAGCTCGTCGTAAGCGAGCACTCGAGGTGACCCGTATATGAGTTCCATGGGGAGAACTGCTTCTGCCATGTATACTAGGGCAAAGGGTGTCTTGTAACGCCCAGAGACCGATGCGCCAGGTGTCTTTCAGTTATTCGTTGTTGTTGTCATTCGCTTGCGTGTTGCATCTTGCCATGTCATTATGTGCATTGCATCATCATGTTTTCAAAACTTGCATCTTGCGGTATTTATTTGTTCTGGAGTGCTGAAGATATCTCAGAAGGCTCGTCTTTTCATTCAAGATCCGTTCAACCTATTTCAAGGTTGTTATCTCATTAAGGCCATTTAGTTCAACCAGCACAATCTCCCTTTCAAGTAATCGTTCAACAATGTTTCTCTTGAGTGGGCCATAACCCACAGGTCTTCCCCAGGATCTTACCTGACTCTTCTAATTTATCTGGAGTGATTCCCAAATTCTTTTCAAAAGTGTGACGTAAGAATGAATTGTCATTAGTCAAATGCCTTTCTCCAAGATCTTTCAAAATTATATCATCGTTGGTTCAACCTTTCTATTCTTCATTCCGGAGTGCCTCAACGAATCATGGTGGTGTTTCTCGTCGTCATTCTCGGAGTTTGAAGACCAAAGAAGAGTTCTCCTCCAAATCTTATCTGTTATCTAAAAAATTCATGGTTCTAGCTTGAGGCCATCCCCTCATAATTGTTTTCGATTGTGAGAATTCTTTTCACCCATACGGAGCATTTCATGAGTTGTTTCCATTTCTTTCCCCCGAAGGCCATCTTTTCAAATATTACTCATTCCCAGCTTTCAGCTCTCGTTCTCCAAATCTTACCGATGCATCATTCATATAAACTCTAATCAGTTCATGATCTCTTCGTTCTCATGTATCTAAATCCTAGCAAGTATCTTCATTCATTTTCCAATTCTTCCCGGTGAATTGTGCTTTTGCTACTTTCTTGTTCAATCCTTACGGTGGCTCGTTCAAGTTTTCTCTTCCTTGTTATCATATCAACTTATTCGTTGTTTCCAATTCTATCGGTGATTCGTTGAAGACTTATTCAACTTTGCGCTATATCTCTCCTTAATCCTTTTCAGTGGGAATTAGTAGTATGCCAAATCCATTGCTTGTCATCAATTTAATTTGATGAAGGATAAGCATACAATAAATCATATTCTTATTTCCTCGAGGTGATTCAATTCTTTTCCTCTGGAGATTGTTCGTTTTCGGAGTTCCAAGCTCTCTCAATTATCTCGTCGCAAAGCTCTATCTAAATCATTGCAAGGCTTCACCTTGTTCTTTCAACTTCTCTTTATTTCCATCATCCTTTTATTACCAGAGTTCTTCACAAAGGCTCAACATGAGGGTTTGCAATGATACTTTTCATCCTTCAATTGTTTGTCAAGATTTTTCTCGGAGTTAGATCCGCCAAGCTATACTCTAAAATAAACATGGTGTCCAACACATGTTTTGTTTGAGGAGTTCAAGCATTCTTCATCTTACCTTCCGAAGTGCAATTCTTTTACATTATATTTTGAGGTGGTGTTACGTCATTTGTGACAATTTCCTTCATGTTTCATGATTCAAAATTTGTTAGGAATGAGATATTTAAACACATCATTTTCTTCCTTGGAGTTATCTTGGTATAGATTAAACCTAAAGCCTTCCATTGGGAATGTTGCCATGGTGCTTATCTATGATCCAATTTCCGCTTCTCATCTCGATGAAGGATTTTTCATCTCCTTGTTGATCTCAATCCAGTTGATTGATTTCGTTAGTGGCTGGTCTTCACCTCATAATTTGGGGATGTTTCCTTAAGACCATTGGAAATCATATCTTTTGTTGTTGATTTCCAACAACTCCGTTCAACCCTTCATAAGAGTGCTCTCTCAAGTTTAGTTGTGAGAGATGTTGGTTCTCTTATCTTCGTTGTTTTCATTCCATTCTTACATTTGTTCCAGAGGCATTGTGATGTTGCTCTCTTCGAACCATCATCTTGTTCTGTCAAGCTCCTGTTCAAGTCCTTCCATTTACAGTCGGAGTACTGCCCAAATTATATCATTTTTTCCTTCTCTATCTTGTTTTAACCTGAGTGTTGTGTTTGTCATTCCTTTTCTAACCGGACCCTCGTACAAGCGCTTTCATTTTGCCAAGTACATATTCTTTGCCTTCCATTTCCAACCAGAGTGTTTTCATAATTGATCTTTAACGTTCCTTGTACTTCTTGTTTCAACCGGAGTGATTGCATGTACTTCTTGTCCACTGTAACAATTTTCCTATGTCTTTCAACCTATAAGGTTCTATTAATGTTCCTTGTTCCTCTTTTCTAACAGAGTGTTTTCAACTTTGTTCATCTTCGTTGTATTCTTTCTTTCAATTTGTTCAACCTCTCAAGATTTGTGGTTTCACTCGTTTGTCCAAGAAGCAACTTTGTTTTACATCTTCCTCTTCCGTTTCCCTCCGGTGCCATCCCTAGATCACGGGACGAGATCCTCTTGTAGCGGTGGAGTGTTGTAACGCCCCGAGACCGATGCGTCAGGTGTCTTTCAGTTATTCGCTATTGTTGCCATGTCATTCGCTTGCGTGTTTCTTCTTGACATTTCATCATGTGCATTGCATCATCATGTTTTCAAAACTTGCATCCGTCCGGGTCTCTCCGTTGTCCGTTCTGAGCCCAACCACACTCGCACACGCCCGCAGCATGTCCAAAATAGTATTTTTATAAGTGGCCGGAAAATATTTCTCGGTATGGGTTGAAAGTTGGCGTGCGGTCTTATTATAGTGTAGGTAGACCGCCTGTCAAGTTTCGTCGCATTCGGAGTCCGTTTGATGCCCCAACGGATATTTATAGCAACATTATAGTCGGTCAAACGTCGGACGTTTTCGGTCTCCAAAAACTGTTGCCGGGCCGCTTTATCTTCTCTCCTCTCAGTCCAAGCCCTTCTACACAGTCCACTACCAACCGCTAGGCCACGTAACCCCTCCGTGCACAGTGCATCGACCTCTCACGCGCGTCCGGAAACTTCCCGAACCCGACCCACTCAGTTGTCACCGATGGGTCCGGATCATCCCCAAACATCTATATACCATCTCCGTTTTGTTAATTGGGCTCCCTAACCTATTTATTCGAGATCGTCCGATTACGATCGGAGGGACGAGATAGCCCTACCCACACCCACTTAGTATAAATAGCAGTGCAATCATCGGACCAATCCCTAATCCCTAGGGATCCTCCTAGCCGCCGCCACCTCACTGTCTCTTCTATGTTTTCCATGTCCGACCAACCATCGTGCTCCGTTCCTCAATTTCCTCGCTCGACAAACTACAAGCCGCAGTAGCAGCAGTCCGTGTCCACCTCACCTTCGCGCTCCCGGAGACGTTCAGTGCTCGCAGCTCCTCGCATCCGCGCGCCCACAGAGCATCAGCAGCAGTCCTGAGTGCCTCGTCCCCTCATCCTGTACCTCAATCCAGGATGGATCAGGAGCAGCGTTGCCTTTCACTAGTCGCCGACAGCCTCAACCACTAGGACGTCGCCGCCGGACCAGCAGGTCCCCTGCCTCGTGCCCCTTTTTCCATTTTTCCTGACTCTCCTGCTCCTCTAACCATCGGTCTTCTCTCCCGTTTGACCAAGGCGTCGCCAGGGAATCCCGCCATGGACCTCTGGCAGCCGTCCGGAGCCTTGCCGCTGCGCCCGCCTAGATCGGGCCTGGATCCTTCATCGGCGACCAAACTCCACCCCGTTCCCACCGTCAGCTGCCCATTCCTCATCGGGGGCTCTCTGCATGCAGCCGATGGAGGTTCCCAGCCCCTCCTCTACTTCGTTCTACGGGGAGGAGGAGGCGCCCCTGCCTCACGTGGCCCGCGCCCGCAACCCTCTGCCTCGCTCGCTCGTTCTAGCAGTGTGTTGACCTCCAGCGTCGACAGCGCCTAGGCCAGCAGCCTCCAAGGCCCATCCATAAGCCCCGCGGCCCAGCTGGCTCCAACGACCTGGGCTTGGCCCGTTGTGAGGAAGCCCAACACCCAGCAGATCCAGCCGCATATGTTTTTTGTGCGTGTTGTGATTTTCCTATTTATTCCAGAGACTACTATTTTACTAAAAAAACCCTGTTCTTCATGCATATGAAAACTCATTAACTGTGCATCGGATTAAAATGGTTTAAATATGTAACTTGCTTAGAATTTCATCTAGTTTCATAATATGTTACTTTAATCCATGTTAAAATGTTTAAAATGATGTTTGCATATAATTTGCCTATTGCCATGTTAAAATGCTTTATTTCATAACTAATTAACCGTAGCTTGGTTTTAAATAATCTTTATATGCAAATGGGGTAGAAAAATGCCTAGTTTAACTTGGTGGCTTTACTTTGCATGTTTAATAACTCTAAAATTGTGTATAGGGCAGAACAGTACCAAATCCATAAATATGCACATGAGGTTTTTTTGGACTTTGTTGTTTGTTGTTCCAGCCTCATTTAAACTTGCCTAGATAGGTAGTTTTATTATGCTTCACCCCTTGCCATGCTAACCAACATTTAATTTTGTTGAGTACATAACCGAGAGAGAACTAAATAAGTCATGTGGTGTTTCATCAATATGCAACTCGTTGCATATTGAGCTCCACTTAACTTGTGGTTTTGCTTGTGCACTTTGCCATGCCATGTTTCATTAAACCGAACATGCATCATACTTGTTTGCGCATCATGCCATGTTTATGTGATGGTTGTTTACTATGTTGCTTGATTCTTTCGGGTTGCTTCTCTCGTTAGCTTCGGTTCCGTTCCGGAGTTGTGAGGATTTGTTTGACTATGTTGGGTCGTCTACTTCTCGGACTCGTTCTTCTTCCTTGCGGGATTTCAGGCAAGATGACCATACCCTCGAAATCACTTCTATCTTTGCTTGCTAGTTGTTTGTTCTATCGCTATGTCGCGCTACCTACCACTTGTTATATCATGCCTCCAATATTGCCATGTCAAGCCTCTAACCCACCTTCCTAGCAAACCGTTGTTTGGCTATGTTACGGCTTTTGCTCAGCCCCTCTTATAGCGTTGCTAGTTGCAGGTGAAGATGAAGTTTGTTCCATGTTGGAACATGGATCTGTTGGGATATCACAATATCTCTTATTTAATTAATGCATATATATACTTGGTAAAGGGTGGAAGGCTCGGCCTTATGCCTGGTGTTTTGTTCCACTCTTGCCGCCCTAGTTTCCGTCATACCAGTGTTATGTTCCTTGATTTTGCGTTCCTTGCGCGGTTGGGTGTTATGGGAACCCCTTGACAGTTTGCTTTGAATAAACAACTCCAGCAAGTCCCAACCCTTGGGTCGGCCAACCCGAGGGTCATCTTTATTTTAACCCCCCCTAGGCCAGTGCTTCTCTAAGTGTTGGTCCAAACTGAGTAGACTGCGGGGCCACCTCGGGGAAACTTAAGGTTTGGTTATACTCATAGGATGTCTCATCCGGTGTTGCCCTGAGAACGAGGTACGTGCGACTCCTATTGGGATTGTCGGCACATCGGGTGGCTTTACTGGTCTTGTTTTACCATTGTCGAAATGTCTTGTAACCGGGATTTCGAGTCTGATCGGGTCTTCCTGGGAGAAGGAATATCCTTCGTTGACCGTGAGAGCTTGTGATGGGCTAAGTTGGGACACCCCTGCAGGGTATAAACTTTTGAGATCCGTGCCCACGGTTATGTGGCAGATGGAAATTTGTTAATGTCCGATTGTAGAGAACTTGACACTTAACTTAATTAAAATGTATCAACCGCGTGCGTAACCGTGATGGTCTCTTCTCGGCAGAGTCTGGGAAGTGAACACGGTCTTGTGTTATGCTTGAACGTAAGTAGTTTCAGGATCACTTCTTGATCACTTCTAGCTTCGCGACCATGCGTTGCTTCTCTTCTCACTCTTATTTGCGTATGTTAGCCACCATGTATGCTTAGTGCTTGCTGCAGCTCCACCTCACTACCTTCTACCCATAAGCTTAAATAGTCTTGATCTCGCGGGTGTGAGATTGCTGAGTCCTCGTGACTCACAGATACTTCCAAACAGTTGCCAGTGCCGTTGATACCAGTGCAGATGATGCAACCTAGCTCAAGTGGGAGCCCGATGAAGATCTTGATTGATGTTTTATGTCTTTTCTAGTTGATCAGTAGTGGAGCCCAGTTGGGACGATCGGGGGTCTAGCATTTGGGGTTGTCTTCTTTTTTTTGGTTCCGTAGTCGGACCTTTGATTGTATTTTGGATGATGTATGTTTAACTTGTATTTGTGTGAAGTGGCGATTGTAAGCCAACTCTTTATCCCTTTCTTATTCAGTACATGGGATGTGTGAAGATTACCCCTTTAGTGAAAAAACTACAATGCGGTTATGCCTCTAAGTAATGCCTTGACACGTGGAAGATATAGCCGCATCATGGGTGTTACATGTCTGGCCGGTGGCTCGATTTGGCGTCGTTCTGATCGACCAAAGAACCACCGACAACTCACCAATCCAGCGCTTTCCGATCTTGTGCATCCTGTCAAAAGTCTTTATCCTCAGGCCTCGCAACACTTCAGTATTTGCCCTCTCCGCCTGGCTGTTGCTCCGTGGGTGTGCCACGAAAGCGAAACAGACCCTGCTGCCGAGGTCTTGGGTGTATTACATGATGGCGTGGCTTGTGAACTGTGTGTCATTGTCAGTGATGACTCTGTTTGGCACACCAAAACGGCACATTAGTCCCTTGAAGAACTTGATGGCCAACTGTGTTGTCACCTTCCTCACTGCTTCCACCTCTGGCCACTTTGTGAACTTGTCAATCGCAACGTACAAGTACTTAAAGCCCCCGACAGCGCGGGGGAAAGGGCCCAGGATTTCAAGCCCCCAGACCGAGAATGGCCAAGAAAGAGGAATTGTTTCAAGGGCTTGAGCTGGTTGATGAAGCTTCTTCGAATGGAACCGACACACTTCACACTTGGTTACTAGTGTCGTTGCATCCTCGAGGGAAGTGGGCCAGAAGAAACCTTGCCGGAATGCCTTGCTGGCAAGGGCCCTCGACCCTAGTGGGAGCCACATATGCCTCCGTGTATCTCCGCCAACAGCTCCAATCCATCCTCCCGGCGAATGCACTTCAATTTCACACCGTTCGGTGTCTTCATGTATAGGACGTCATCGACGAACTGATACATGGAAGACCGACGGGCTACTTTCTCCGCTTCTTCCTGCTCCTCAAGAAGCTCCCCTGTTTGGAGGAATCGGATGGTATGTTGTGCCCATGCCGGAGCCTGGGGCTCGACAGCAAGGACCAAGGGCATTTCTTCTGCCATGGGAGCGGCCGCCTCTACGGCCAGGGCATGACGGCCCGCCAGAATCAGTCGCTCCTCGGCAGGCTCAGAATCCGCGGCAACACCCTTGCCGGCGGCTCCTGGGGGCTCAACAGGAAAGTACTTTCCAGGGCCTGATTTCCTCCGTTTGTTCTGCTCATGGATGGTTCGACGGATGGTTGAGTTAACCGAAGCAAAAAAGTACTTGGTTCCACAGGTAGCTTGAATGCAGCGCGCTTCGACAGGTAATCGGCAATATCGTTCTCCACTCGGGGAATGTGCTCTGCTTGTATACCGTCAAAGCGCCCTCCAGCTTCCTCACCTCATCTACGTAGGCCTCCATCAACGGGCTTTGATTATATTTGTTAACTTGTCTAACGACATGCTGTGAATCACCTCTGACAATGAGCTTCTTGACCCCGAGGTCCGCCGCGATCCTGAGGCCGGCAAGCAACCCCTCGTACTCAGCAGTGTTGTTGGTGGACATCTCCTTGGGAAAGTGCATCTGGATTACATACTTGAGGTGCTCTCAGGTGGGTGCGACGAGAAGCACACTAGCACCGGCGCCTTGCAGCGAGAAAGCCCCATCAAAGTACATGACCCAGTTGCGAGTTGCTTCCTTGCCGGGGAGGGTGGTCTCCTGGATTTCGCCGTCAGGCATTTAGGTCCATTGTGCAATGAACTCTGCCAAGACTCTGCTCTGGATTGTCAAAGTACTTTAAAACTTCAAACCAAATCTCGAAAGCTCCGAGGCCCACTCCACAATCCTTCTGGTTGCGTCTGGGTTGTGCAGTATCCTTTGTAATGGGAGGCGGGTAGCGACGGTGATTTCGTGTGCTTGGAGGTAGTGACGCAACTTCCTTGAGGCCATAAGGAGGCCAAAGAGCAATTTCTACATGCCAGAGTACCTTGACCTAGCCCCTGTAGGAGGGAGCTAACAAAGTAAACCGGGTGTTGCATCATCTTCTTCTGGACCACCTCATTTGATTGCACGGGGCCTGTCCTGATGGCGTCAGACTGCGCCGGGGGCCTTAACTCGCCGACATCGGGCCCTGCCGGGGGAACCTCTGGCTTGCCATCCGCCAGTCCCGCCGTTGCTACTGCCTCTTTACCGACCTCCCTCTGCACTACTAGCGCGGCACTGACCACTTGATTCGTCGCCGCTAGATATAGCAGCAACGACTCTTGTGGTTTAGGCGCAACCAGTATTGGTGTAGAGGAAAGGTATTTCTTCAGATCCTGCAACGCTGCGTCGGCCTCTGGGGTCCACTCCATTGGGTCCGCCTTCTTCAAGATCTTGAAAATGGGAAGTGCACGCTCAGCGGACTTGGAAATGAATCTGCTCATGGCGGCAACGTCGCCAGTGAGCCGACGCACATACTTGATCTGCTTGGGTGCCTCAATCTGCCCAATAGCCTTGATTTTGTCCGGGTTTGCCTTGATCCCGCGCTACGACACAAAGAACCCGAGAAGTTTGCCGGACGGAACGCCGAAGACACATTTCTCAGGGTTCAGCTTGAGGTTGATCTTGCGTAGGTTGGCAAACGTCTCTTCTAAGTCTTGTACAAGGGTTGCCTTGTCCTTGGTTTTGACCACTATGTCATCCATATAAGCTTCCATATTTCTATGTAGCTGGGGCTCAAAACCAATTTGGACCGCCCTTGCGAATGTCGAGCCAGCACTCTTCAACCCAAAAGGCATCCGTAAAAAGCAATACGTACCACATGGGGTGATGAATGATGTCTTCTCTTCATCTTCCTTTGACATGAAGATCTGGTGGTAGGCCGAGTACGCGTCGAGGAACGATAACGGATCGCACCCGGCCGTAGAGTCAACAATCTGGTCAATGCGTGGAAACGGGAAGGGGTCCTTAGGACAGGCCTTATTGATATATGTGTAATCGATACACAACCTCCACTTCCCGTTCGCCTTGCGCACCACCACCGGATTGGCCAACCATGTTGGATGGAGCACCCCTCTCACCAAGCCTGCCACTTCCAATTTCCTGAACTCCTCTATGATGAATTCGTGCCGTTCCAAGGCTTGCTTCCTGACCTTCTGCTTGACGGGTCACGCATGGGGACAGATAGCAAGATGGTACTCAATCACTTCCCTGGGAATGCTGGGGATGTCGGCTGCTTGCCATGCAAACACATCGACATTCGCCCGCAGGAAAGTGACGAGAGCGCTTTCCTATTTGCTGTCGAGGGTGGAGCTTATGGTGAAAGCCCCTCCCATGCCATCCTCCTTGGCGGACACCCTCTTGGTCTCTAGAGGTGCAGCTATGGATTTCTTGCTCTTGTCGGTGAAGCTTTCTGGCACATCCTTGATGGTAGCACAACACTCCGAAGAGGTGCGCTTGCTGGAGTGGTTGCGAGAGGTCTTGCCGATCTTCTTCTTCTCTCCCGGGGTTTCAGTGGCAGGAGCAAGTGCCTTGGCGGCAGCTGCTGCAACTGCTTCTCGGTAGAGTTGGTCAGCGCAGATCAGCGCATCCTTCTTGTCGCAGGGAACGGTGATGACGGTCATCGGCCCAGGCATCGTCAGCGTGTTGTAGGCATAATTTGATGCCGCCATGAACTTGGCTAGTGCCGGGCAGCCGAGAATCCCGTTATAGGGCAAGGGAATCTCAGCTACATCGAAGATAATCTTCTTCGTCCTGTACTTCAGCTCGCCTCCAAACGTCACAGGCAGCGTGACCTTCCCCTTCGGTTGGCTCCTTCCCGAGTTGACCCCTTGAAACATGCCCATTTCCTCGAGGTCTCCATCAGGAATTTGTAGCCTTTTGATCACAACGGGTGAGATCAAGTTCAGACCGGCCCCGATGTCAACCAGCATCTTGTTCTACTTGAGGTTACGTATTGTTGGTGAAACCAACAACGGCAAACACCCGATGGTAGTTGTGCGATCAGGGTGGTCCTCGGCGTCAAAGATGATGGGCATGTTGGACCGCTTCAGAGGCTTCTGAGTGTCGAACGACGGCTGTGCTGCAGTGATCTCACGCGCCCACTGCTTGAGCTGGCGGTGAGAAGTATGCAGCGAGGCGCCACCATTGATGCGCATGGCCTCTGTAGCCTTCTGGAGCTCATGCTCGCGGGACTCGTCGTCCACGTCATGATTGTCGTCTTCCTGCTTCTTGTCACGGCCCCGAGCGGGCCTCTCTTGTTGATTGTCCTTGCCGCGGCGGCCCCCTTGGCCGCCACGCTTCTTGCCGGACCCTTCGGCACCATCCTGACCCTTCTCCTTGTCCCGCCTCTCATATTTGGCTTTTTGCTTTTCAGCAAGCAGCTCAACTTGTCAGCAGTTCTGGAGGTCGTGGCCCTTGGTGCGGTGGATCTTGCAATGCTGCTTGTCGGAGCCCCCTGGCTTGTCAGCAACTGCCAAGGCCCGGCAAGCGGCACACCCGGCAATCTCCTTGTCGGGTCATCTTCCTTGGCCTTCTTGGTGGCGCCAGTGTCATCGGATCCCTCAAAGGCAAGCACGGCCTTGCCCTTGCATTTCCTATTGCGACGCCAACCCTTCTTCGTCGGGGCGGCGGTGTGTTTGTCCATAGAGTCGGTTTCTGCACCAGCGTCTTTGCCGGGGTACTTCCTTCCCTCTTTAGCCCGGGCGCATCTATCGGCCAGAACGTAAAGTTCGGCCACGTCCTTGACCTTGTTCATTGCCAGCTCTTAACGCATCTTGTGGCTACGCACATTTTGATGGAATGCGTTGATCACGGCGGCAGGATGAACATTCGGGATGTTGTATTGCACTCGGCTGAACCTCTGTATTTACCTGCGCAGGTTTTCACCTTCCTTATGGGGAATGATATGCAAATCACTCGCCTGGTCATGAGCTTGGTGGCCTCCAGTGAAGGTACCAACGAAATCATGACACAGGTCCGACCAAGAAGAAATGGAATCCGCCGACAAGTGCATCAACCAAGACATGACATTGGGTTTCAGGGCCAACGGGAAGTAGTTTGCAAGCACCTTGTCGTCACGAGCTCCAGCGGCTGGCATCGCGATGGTGTAGATGCTGAGGAACTCTGACGGATGGGTCTTGCCGTTGTACTTCTCGCCGACGTCGGGCTTGAACGTGTGCTGGGACGGCGACTGGAAATGTTGTAGGTCATGGGTAAAGGCTGGGCAACCCACCTCGTAAGGTAGGCCACCGGAGCCTCCCGGTGCTGGGTGGTCCATAGCGGGCCCCGCCCACCTGTCTCACTGGTGGCGCGTATCGCGCCAGCGCTCGATGGTTGTTCAAGTGTCTTCATGGGCTCACTCCCGAAGAACCTGGCATTGGTTGGGTGGGTCCGTGGGTCGGACGACGCTATGGAAATGTTATCACAAGCGTCATCATGACGGACCGACGTCCATGGTGGCTGTCATGGAGGAGGAGAGTGCACCGTGGCCGCGGCACCTCTGGCCCCTCCACCACTGGCATGCAGTGGCTCGATGGAGCGCCGGCCTGAGGGCCCCGCCGGTCGTGGCTCGTCTTTGTTGGCGACGCTGACGAGGCTCTGGATAGTGGCTCTCCATTCGTCGAGCTTCTCCGCAGCAGGAGGGAAGTCAAGGAGCAGTTGCGCGTGCACCAAAGCTTCTGCTGGCGTGGGTGGTGGCGAAAGCTGCATGGACTGTGGCGTGCTTCGACTTCTAACCACGTTAGAAGGAGCTCTGTCACGGCCCGGCAGCTATGTGCCATCTCTACCAGCACTTTGGCGGGCATGCTGACCTCCTTCGTCCCGCAAATGACGCACAAGACTCTCCCAACGGCGGTGTCCAGGGTCACCGGCGTGGTGACGCTGCTCGTCGTGCACAACCTGGTAAGAGCGCGCTGTGGGCGCTGGAGTGGGCGTCTTGGAGGTCGCCGCGCCACCCGTGGGTGGTACGGCGACACCCCCGGAGGGTCCCGCGCCGCCTATGGGGGGGCAGCTCCATCTCTTGATTTCTTTGCGTGAGGCCCGTTGCATTGCGCACGAACGACACTGCTCGCCAGGCTCTAACTACCAGAGCGATGTTGGTGCTCGCGGGTCGCGCCTTGGGTCCTGTCCGCGACTGGCCCGCTACTCGCCCGCACCGGTACGGGCCGTCTGGCTCTCGACGAACCAACTATCGTGGCCGCCTTCTTCTTGGGAGCCATGATGATCAAGAACCGCTAGGCTGACTACCAAACCCGATTTTCATAACTGCACCCCCTACCTGGCGCGCCGGAGATGTCGGCGGAAATGACACCTATGGTGTCACTGGGATCCCTTCTACGGTTGGCGAGCGCAAGGTTGTGCAAAGAGCAGGTCTGACAAGAAGCACACAGATCCTTTACCCAGGGTCAGGCCGCAAAGATGCGTAATACCCTAGTCCTACATTGGTGGATGTATTTGAGTGTTCTTGTGTTCTTGATCTAGCTACGGGGTGCAACTTTGCCCAAAAGAGCCGAATCCCCCAAAAGAGCCGAATCCCCCTCCTGGTCGCCTCGGGCCTCCTTTTATAGGAAAAAGGGTTTGCACACGGGAGGTGGAAAGGTCTAAAGTTGACAAGCCTATCCTCTGGGACCGTCGGACAAACGCATTTAATGTGCTGCCGACGTGCCCTCCTTGCTTTATCGGGGACGCCAGGGAAGCACGTCCCAGCTGTCGCCACCTCGCCTGGCCTCGACACGCGTCCGAGCTGATGAGGCATCATGGCGCCATGTTGGCTGGCTGCTGGGTTGTCACGGTGGTGGAGCCTTCATGAAGGGTCGCATGCCGCCACACAGGTGCTTGCTGAGTCGGTGTAGAGGCCGCCCGTCGCCACGCAGGTGCCTACCCAGCTAGTTGAGCTAGGAGCTGCTTGCGGACGGTGGTGGAGTCTTGGCTGGCGCGGGCCTAGCAGTGGCCTTGTTGATGCTCTCAGCAAGGGTCTTGCCAGGGGCCAGGCAAGGGTGCTGCTGTGGTGTCGCAGTCGTCCCCGGCAAGGGTCTTGCCGGGGGTCTTGTGGATCTCCTCAGCTAGGATCCCGCCGAGGGTCGCCGTCTTCTGGTCTTCATCTGATCTCACATGTTTATGATCTTGACAAAGATTTGCATGCCACCACAGAGGCGCGTCCCGAGCCTTGGTTCCAATGTAGTTGGTTGGGTTGGAGCCTTTGGGCTCAAGGGTGGCTCACTCCACTGGTATCGGGCAAGTTGCCCCGGCAAAGCTCTTGTCGGGGCTGCGGACGCCGCCTCGAAAAGGATCTTGTCGAGGGAGTCCACCTCGCCCTCTTGCTCTCCTGCGCTTCTGGTCTTGGCGTTGCCTTGGTTGTCTCGTGTTTCGGCTTCTCTCCATCTTCCCTCCTCTTCCCTACTAAGTTTGGCCGTGGCGCGCGGCTTTGACTGCCCATGCACAAGTAAAGGGCTCAAAAGAAGAGCCCCTACTTTCGCACACCGACACTAGGAGTATTGATTTCACACATCATGGTTCACTTGTCAGTATTCCAGTTGCAAAAACACGGGACCAAGGAATTAACAACAATGGCGAGAAGTATCACTGCAACAAGAATTCATAAGAGATGGTGTGGTTCTCATGAAAATCCTGACATAAAGGGGGTAATACTCCAGGGTAAAACAGAACAGAAGCTGGATTGGCATTTGATCTACGGAATACAACTATTTTGACTCAATCCTGGATATGGATGAGGTACCAGAATTTATTTCTCCTAGTCATTCCGGAATAGAATGGCTTGACGGACCATAGGAATAATAGGCATCGATAACACAAATGCACAAATAACCTTCATTATCAACAGATAGAGATGGTCAGGATACAGCTGAAGTGGGGCAACTCAAGGATAATATAACTTTCTGAGTCGTGGATGCATAGATTAATATGTCGAATAGGTTCAACATATTTCTTTCGGATAACCCATGAAGAAAGGTAGGATTGGCAGAGTCACAAATATAATGGAGAACTCATCAAGAGCACTTTGGTTGTGATCTTTTGGTTCAAAAGAACTTCTGCCATGTGCAGTTCATGGTATTTGGAAGAAGGAAATACCATGGACCTCGAGGACTATGGAAAATGTTACTAATATCCTAAAGGAACTAGCTAACACTATCAACATGAATGGGTAGGGTGAAACTCGAGTTCAAGAACCCAGGAATAGAATACCTACTAACTAAGTGGCATCACGGGATGCTTTTGAGAATGATGGCCAGAATCATCACACTGGGAACACAAAACATGGCTAGATTACTAGGTGATCCTCTAAGACACCTAGGGTCATAATAATAGCTCCAACATATATGTCGAGGCAACAGAGTACCTCAACTCACCAATTAGTGTGGTTAAACTAGCCCAAAGAAACATCGGGAACAGAAAGAAGGGATTTGCAAATGCATCAGACTATTTAGAAACCTAGGATGACTCAGACAGCATAACGGCTGTAAATGCTCAAAAAGGTTTGAGACATCCTGCAAAATGGTGGCATAACCACTCAACATCACAATATCAAGGTTCTGAGGCCAGCTATGAACATACGGAAGTAGTAGAAACTGAACTGAGACTTGAATCCATCAATCCTATAAGTCTATGGATTAGTAACACGTGATCCTGATAGAAAGAATAGAAGGCCTAGTTCCTTAACCCCGTAGGAAAGATAAGATGACTCGGATCATAAGGGCATAAGGTAAAGGAGTAAAAAGAGCCTTACGTTCCCTTCCATAATCAATTCCCTTATATAACCAAAGAATTTCTAGACTCAACTTCGACCAGTTTGGCTTGGTAATCCTACAGGCAATCAGGCTTTGTTACCAAAGCTATCCGGACCCCGATCCTAAGTCCCACCGACCTAGCATGTAACACATCATATCACTTTGTGGCCTCACGCACGGTATTCCCACGGGTGCCAACTTACCTGGCCCGGGACCGTTTGCGCCTTTTGGCTCACGTATATGATAGTGTCGCTAGCATCCATATGACAAGGAACCCGGGCCGACATGACTAGTCGTGAACCCAACGTGGCACTAACTTACAGGGATAGGCATACATGACCCAGCAACGAAAGTGTCGATCATCAACGTATGAACCCAAGTCGTAGCAAGCTACAAGGACTTAAAGGAACAACGCGTGACATTTCCCCGAAGGGACAGACACAGGAACGAAGAAGGACACATGCCGGCCAGCCTAAGTGTTCCGGAAAAGTAGTAAGCTACCATGGCTCAGTGGAAGCACTAGGAGACATTTCCCGATAAGAGAGGCTACCAAGAATAAAGAACTAGGTTGTTGGATCCCACACATACCAAGCATTTCAATAACATACACACAATATGCTCGATGTGTGCAAATACAACATGGCATCACAACAAAACTCTATGACTCAAAGTATTAATTCATTAGGCTGCGAGGATCTAGATATTACAAACATGGTTCTGATGACCCAGCATTAAAGTCATACAAGCAATAAGTACATGCGGAAGCATTACTTGTCTGAGTACAGACAACTACAAATGAAAAAGACTGAGAAGCCTGACTATCTACAAGTCCTTGCCGAGGGTACAAGATCGTAGCTGAGGTAACAAGCTAAATTTAGAAGTCCATGCGGAAGTACTAGTGAGATGAAGTCTCTCTGCAAAAACATAAATTAAGAAAATGTGAGTACAAATGTACCCAGCAAGACTTACATTAGAACTAGCTACATATGCATCAGTATCAACAAAGGGGGTGGGGGGTTTAACTGCAGCAAGCCAGCTTTGACTCGGTGGCTATCCAGTACTACGACTGCAAGTAACTCTTTTGGGGTGGCGCACACAAGTCCACATATTCACCAATCAATACACCACTATGGATCTGCTCCCGTCTCCCTACGAGAAGGCCATCCATAGCACTCACCCTTATCTTGCGCATTTTAGAGTATCCACCTTCACTTGTCTATGAACTATATAGGCAACCCATAAGTCCTTTACCGCGGACGCAGCTATTAAAATAGATCATTCATAACCTTGCAGGGGTGTACTTCTTCACACACGCTCTCGCCACTTACCACCATGTACACGTATGTATCTCGGCAACCTTCAAGCGGAAGCCTGGCGAGTGAGTCGGCCACGACCTGACTAACCACACAAGTCCCTAGTCCAAGTTTATCGCCTATTCCGGTTCCATCCGCAAGGAGATCCGGCCGGCGTTTCGCTCACAGCCCAAACGATGAGAGCAGGGTTCCCGAGGCACCAAATAGGCGTCTCGGTACGCCATGCCTCGTGTCTCTACCACATCATAGCCCGCGTGTTGTAGGGTGGAACCCTAAGTGAGGATCTTTCACAAATTGGAGGGGGGATCCCCAAGAACAAGATGAACACAAGAGGGAAAACAATAGGAAACACTCAATTGACTAGATGCAATAACACATATGCTAGATCCAAGAGCACACAAGAGTTCACAATGATCCAAGAACAACAAAGGAAAGATACAAGATACTAGTTCATCCCAATCCTATGAGGAGAGACGTCTTGATGATCCTATGATGGGGATCCTTCCCACATGTGGGGGTCTTGATATCCACAAGTGGATCTTCTCCCTTAGGAGGACATGATCTCCTAGAGGAGGGGATACAAGGAGCAAAGCTCACAAATGTCTCACATATACTTTTCTATCCCTAACAAATGGTCTAGGTACGGAATATATAGGTGGCTGGAGGTGAGGGACGAGGTGGATGAAGAGGAGGCCCAAACAGCAATCACAGCCATCCATCCTGTAGGGCCCGTGCGCATGGGGTAAGTTGGGCCTGTGCGCACGGGGTGCTCCAGTGCCAACTCCTTGTGTAGTCCGTGCGCATGGGGTCTTCGAGGCCCGTGGGCACGGGGTCGCCTGGGAGGTGCAGAGTTGATCTTGTTGCACTCCTTCTTCCTCCTTGTGGCCTTGGGGTCCTTCTCCTTGGCCTCCGGGATGCTCCCCAACTGCTTGGTGGCGGTCGTCCTCGTACCTAGTGATGCACAATGATCCATGGTGAGGTAGCAACCAAGTCCTATGGATATTCATGTAAATCTTGGAGAGGAGCGGGTTCACCTTAGGTTCGTTAGGTCCACTTGGGGCTTGAGGTGCAATGAAGGTGAACATGGTGATGTCCATAGGATTCTCCGCATCATCCTCTCCCCCTTGGGAAAGATCCGACCTAGGATCTTAAACCATATAACCATGGGAAAGATATGATGTCGCCGTGTATAAGTTGACGATCACCAAGTATTCGTCCTCTTGTTGCTTGAAATGGGCACTCTCCAATGTCGCACCCTCTTGAAATTCCCTCAGAAGAAGCAAAGATAACAAACACTTGGAAAAACAAATGTGGTTGGTATTAGAGCAAAACCAAGCATTCGAGAGGTGATTAACCCAACAAGTGTTGTCATCTACCTCAAACTCATAGAAAGCATGCATAAGGCGCTCAACAAATGGTCGATGGTATGCATATGAAGCATTCACAACACCAAATATAATGAGATGTCTAAACACATGGGGTAATTGCAAGACAATCCAAGCATAATGTGCACGAGGTGTAGTGAATATAGAGTGGCCCTCAACACAATAAAAAGAGCAATTTTTTATCATGTGCGAGGCAATCATAGTGATCAAGTAGTGCAAGCTAGTAGTGCGAAGATGCAACATACTAGAAGGAATCATGACTAACATGTCATGTGTACAAATAGTGGGCATGAATAATTCACATGACATAGCACAAGCATGAAAGCAAGATATGAGCAAAACATCATCAATGTATTGGCAAGAGGGCACATGCAAATAACATGTCATGTGGTGTAGGTGAGGTGTCGAAGATCGAGTCATGGTCATCTTCATCGTGATGGAACCATGTGGGGGGTGCATTGTATTCCACCATGGCCATCATCTTGTCTATAGGAAGGACGAAGTCTTCGAGGATCGGTGCATCATCATAAATGGGACCTAGCACCAAATGAGAAGACACAATAGAGGTAGAGGTCAAGTCGTTAGAGTTGAAAGTGGCCTCACATGACCTATCAACTATCTCCCTCTCTCTATGTGGTGGTTCACTCACTCCCTCAAGGTAGGTGCACTCAAACTCACATATTGTGGAGTCACTCATCTCACTCAAGTGGTGGGGGTTGTGGCTCTCCTCACATGGGAGTTGTGGCAACTCGTCATATATGGGGCTAGTGGTGAAGTCACTCTTACTCTCAATATGGCGGCACAAGTCACTCAAGTCATCATATGTCGCCGTGGTCGAAGGGAAAATCCCATGCTCAACCATCTCTCTTGAGGGGCTTCCGAAGATGGAAGTGTCGCCCTCGCTCGTAGGTGATCGCCTTGGACTTGATGATGTCAAAGTAGGCGTACTTGTCAGAGGTAGGAAAAGATGCCGTACGTCCAAAGGTGAAGATGCCTTGATAACCCCCTTGGCGAAGATGCCGAAGTGGTGGTAGTAGTCGTAGCTCCATCTTGGTGGTGCTCGTCTCGCGGTCTTCTCTTGTACTCATGAAGTTTTTCTTGATGATGTCGCGTGGTACTTGCATCTTGTGGCCGTGACGAAGACTTGCGACTTGAGCGTCTCCGCCGTGAAGATGACGAAGAGGAAGAAGACTTGTAGTTGTCCCACACGTGTCGGATGTCATCCAATTGTGCATACAACTTGGTGTCGATGTAGTCCCTTGTCCGTGCTTCGCATTGGTGAATGTCGACGGTGAGTCGCTCAATGCTTCGCATTGCTCGTTGTAGTCCGAAGATGGGCATTTTGGTGATGTAGTTGTTCGTGCCGTTGTTGTCGTGGAAGACCGGAGATGAAATGCCTTGCCTATCCATCACAAGACTCGAGCAAATGTGAGTGGAAGAAAGGAAAGAACTAGACCAATGTACCTTATCCAATGTTGAAGATGGATCAATGATCACTCAATAATGTAATAAGGAAATAGCACAATTGGTACCGGATCTTGTCAATTCTCACACCTACACAAGTAAGGCTTATGGTGGAGCTCGGTGAGAATAGTGGCACAAAAATTTGATGCAAATTGTTAGCAAGAGTCAATAATGTTGGAAAAGATTCACAAATTCGCAAGTGAAACAAGTAGACCAATAGCAATATGTGGCACACGGAAACACACACACACGGATAGATAAATGGGGTCGTGGAATAAAGGAATGAGCACAAAATGTGGAATCCACGGAAAACGCTCGTGTTGCACAACTCAAGAGACAAGCTAGCACGATTGCTCAATAGGCAGATACGACAGTTGTGCAAAACCTATAAGATGAAAAATGTATGAGCCTTCTATCCCATGTATGCTATGTGTATGATGTTCCGGTGTTTCGCATATGATGATCCAAGATGATCAATATGGTATTATGGTATGCAATGTGGCGATGCTATGGCTCTTTCTTACAAGCTTCTTTGCTCTCTTTTTTTCTTAAAAGCTTATTCTCTTTTTTATGGCCACTATGCGAAATGCACAAACCAAGATAGCGATTTTGTATATGAGGGAACAATCTTGTGGCACAAGAGATGATATGATGCCAAGATGATACCAATATGATATGGTATGTATGCAATGGAAGGTACGGATCACTAATGTGCACAAGTAACATTGCCAGCAATACTCAAATGGCTAGTCTCTATAGGCAAGTGACGCAAAAATGGGCTAAGGGGTTAACAATGTAATGGCAAGAATGTACAATGATGGGATACCACGATACCAAGATGATAGAGAGGTTACCGTTCTTGCTTACGGTTAGGGTGTCAAAATGGTGAAGTGGTCGATGTCGATGACGATCTCGTGTCGATGATGAGTGGCAGTGGTCTTGGTGTAGATACCAAGATGATGTAGACCCGTCCCTAAGTAGCCGAAACACCTTAGGAAACGGTAAAAAATGCACACTCAAAATCTCATACAGAAAACGTTAAATGGTGGAAGCGGAGATGGCAATGCGAAAGTGGTGGTGGTGGTTGATGAAGAAGCGACCATCCCTAAGTAGCCGAAACACCTTAGGAGACTCGAGTCACCACGCAAACAACCACAAATGCTATATGGATCAAAAACAGGTTAGGTTGCGGAAGGCTATTGTGGTTTTGCGGATGATATGGTGGAGGTGCTAGGAAAATATGCCAAATTGTCAAAAAATTGATGGAGTCAAAAGGTGTTGGAACCTATCTAGGTGGATGGGGGATGTCATTAGCTACTCAACGAGCTAAAGAACGCGAAAATCGGACTCCGTATGTGGAAGTTATGGCCGAAACGGTAAAGTGCTCATGGCTGGCCTGGGAGGGCCGTGCGCACGGGGGTAGGAGCCCGTGGGCACGAGGTCCCGTGCGCATGGTACACACACCGAGGGCATGGGGTCACCTGGGACACGCGTGTTTGGCGGAGTTCTTCCCGATCTAGGATCCAAATGGATGGATCTCGTTGCTGGGGTTTAGCTGGGGGTATGGGTGGTATGGGAGGGTGGGGGTGGGCGAAAACCAAGTGGCCGAAGCGCACTGGAAGGGTCGTGCGCATGGGGTCTGCGAAGCCTGTGTGCACGGGGGCCCGTGTGTATGGGGTCTCGATGGCCCGTGTGCACGGGGTCCCGAAGGAGCGGACGAACAGCTCCGGATCCGAGGCAAATCTCGAATTTGAGGTCAAAATTGAAGGATGGAAGGTAGGGGAAGGTGGAGGAACGCTAGATCCACTTGAAACCAAGCAAATTCATGGATCAAATCCAACAAAAACTCCTCAAACCAACAAATCCCAAAAATATTTGGGGCTATTTTTGGTGGGGAATTTCCGGAATTGGGACAAAATCAACAAAACTAGGCTAGAAAACAAAGAGGGGGCTCCATTTTCGTGATCAACCTTGCTCATGATACCAAGATGTTGTAGCGTGGAACCCTAAGTGGAGATCTTTCACGAATTGGAGGGGGAATCCCCAAGAACAAGATGAACACAAGAGGGAAAACAAGAGGAAACACTCAATTGACTAGATCCAATCACACATATGACAGATCCATAAACACACAAGAGTTCACAATGATCCAAGAACAACAAAGGAAAGATACAAGATACTAGTTCATCCCAATCCTATGAGGATATAGGTCTTGATGATCCTATGATGGGGATCCTTCCCACATGTCGGGGTCTTGATATCCACAAGTGGATCTTCTCCCTTAGGAGGACATGATCTCCTAGAGGAGGGGATACAAGGAGCAAAGCTCAAAAATGTCTCACAAGTACTTTGCTATCCCTAAAAAATGGTCTAGGTATGGAATATATAGGTGGCTAGAGGTGAGGGACGAGGTGGATGAAGAGGAGTCCCAAACAGCAATCATCGTCGTCCATCCTGTAGGTCCCGTGCGCACGGGGGTCCCATGGGCACGATACAAGCCCGTGCGCATGGGGTGCTCCTGCTCCAGCTCCCTGTGTAGTCCGTGCGCACGGGGTCTTCGAGGCCCGTGGGCACGGGGTCGCCTAGGAGGTACAGAGTTGATCTTGTTGCACTCCTTCTTCCTCCTTGTGGCCTTGGGGTCCTTCTCCTTCGCCTCCGTGATGCTCCCCAACTGCTTGGTGGCGGTCGTCCTCGTTCCTAGTGATGCACAATGATCCACGGTGAGGTAGCAACCAAGTCCTATGGATATTCATGTAAATCTTGCAGAGGAGCGGGTTCACCTTTGGTTCGTTAGGTCCACTTGGGGCTTGAGGTGCAATGGAGGTGAACATGGTGATGTCCATAGGATGCTCCGCATCACTACGCCTAGGGCCAGCGCTACGCACGTCCCCCAAAACATATCCTACAAACACCAGAAACTAGTTGCAACTCCTAGACAGAGATCGAGGCGATTAATAAGCTGAGAGGGGTCGAGTTACCGGAACCCAATGTGTGGTAGTAACTGTTCATGGATCACAAACACAGAACTCAGTTCCTGAGGACGGTTTCAATAAGAAAATCCACCATGTACTCCTACATGGACTCTCACCGCTACCTTTACCAAATCGTGTTCACACACTTAGCTCTCAACAATAAGACATGTCACCACATTCCAATTCATCCCCGATGAATTAGACCTGACTCAACTCTAAGCAGTGCATGCATGACAACAAGCATGAATGAGTAGGCACATCAGGGCTCAAATAACTCCTACTCATGCTATTGGGTTTCATCTATTTACTGTGGCAATGACAGGTCATGCAGAGGAAAGGGGTTCAACTACCGCAGCATGTAACAGTTCAATCGTTGTTGTCCTAATGCAGTAAAAGAGAGCGGAAGCAAGAGAGTGGGATTGTATCGGAATGAATAAGGGGGTTTTGCTTGCCTGGCACTTCCGAAGATAGTATATCTCTTCATCGGTGTCACAAACTCATCGTCGGAACCATGCCTACTAAGAGGGGACAAGCACCGACAAACAAAGAAGAAACACAATCAATGCAATGCAAGAATATGATGCATGAATGTGACATGGCAATATGATGTGATTTGAGCTAATGCAGCTAGCAACAATTTAAATGAAGTCCATATGAACCAAGGGTTCATATGCAAACTCCATATCAAGCATTTAAAATGCCATTATCATGTTTTGATTTAAACAGCAAGGTTAAGTTACTTTATGATGCATGAAATGAGTACCAATGGATAGATTGGATTTTTCTGATCATTTTTCATATATAATTTATTTCATTCTGAGTTATGGTTGATTTTCTATGATTTTCTGAAGTTTATAACATTTTCTAGAATTTCCTGGTTATTTGAAATAAGCTAAATCCAGGAAATGCTTTATTGCATCAGCATTACGTCACTGTGACGTCGGCGAGTCAACGGGGCCCATCCAGGTCAGACCTGACCAGTGGGGCCCGTATGGCAGTGACTAACTATCTAACCTAGGTTAATTCGTGCTAATCCAGATTAGTTAGTGAGGTGGGGCCTGCATGTCAGTGTCTAGGCTCATAACACAGTTAGTTAGCACTAAACTGAAGGAAATATGCCCTATAGGCAATAATAAAGTTGTTATTTATACTTCCTTATATCATGATAAATGTTTATTACTCATGCTAGAATTGTATTAACCGGAAACTTAGTACACGTTTGAATACATAGACAAACAGAGTGTCACTAGTATGCCTCTACTTGACTAGCTCATTAATCAAAGATGGTTAAGTTTCCTAACCATAGACAAGAGTTTTCATTTGATTAATGGGATCACATCATTAGAGAATAATGTGATTGACTTGACCCATCCGTTAGCTTAGCACGATGATCGTTTAGTTTGTTCCTATTGCTTTCTTCATAACTTATACCTGTTCCTATGACTATGAGATTATGCAACTCCCGAATAGCAGAGGAACACTTGGTGTTCTATCAACCATCGCAACATAACTGGGTGACTATAAACATGCTCTAGAGGTGTCTCCGATGGTGTTTGTTGAGTTGGCACAGATCGAGATTAGGATTTGTCACTCCGTGTATCGGAGAGGTATCTCTGGGCCCTCTCGGTAATGTACATCACTATAAGCCTTGCAAGCAATGTGACTAATGAGTTAGTTACGGGATGTTGCATTACGGAACGAGTAAAGAGACTTGCCGGTAAGGAGATTGAACTAGGTATTGAGATACCGACGATCGAATCTCGGGCAAGTAACATACCCATGACAAAGGGAAGAACGTATACTGTTATGCGGTTTGGCCGATAAAGATCTTCGAAGAATATGTAGGAGCCAATGTGAGAATCCAGGTTCTGCTATTGGTTATTGACCGAAGATGAGTCTTGGTCATGTCTACATAGTTCTCGAACCCGTAGGGTCCGCACGCTTAACATTCGATGACGATCAATATTATGAGTTTATGTGTTTTGATGTACCGGAGGTAGTTCAGAGTCCCGAATGTGATCACGAACATGATGAGGAGTCTCGAAATGGTCGAGACATAAAGATCGATATATTGGAAGGCTATATTTGGACATTGAAATGGTTCTGGATGAGTTCGGGCATTTACTGGAGTGTCGGGGAGTTACTGGAACCCCTCGGGGAGTCAATAGGCCTTATTGGGACTTAGTGGGAGAGAGGAGGAGGCGGCCAAGGTGGGGCGCCCCCCCCCCCCCAAGCACAACCCGAATTGGGAGGGGGGCTGGCCCCCCTTTCCTTCTCTCCCTCTCCCTCTTCCTTCTTCTCCTGCTCCAACTAGGGAAGGGGGGAAACCTACTCCTACTGGGAGTAGGACTCCCCCCCTTGGGCGCGCCATGAGAGGGTCGGCCCTCCCCTCCTCCACTCATTTATATACGGGGGAGGGGGCACCCCATAGACACACAAGTTGATTGTTTATCCATGCGCGCTGCCCCCTCCACATAATTCCACCTCGGTCATATCATTGTAGTGCTTAGGCGAAGCACTGCGTCGGTAACTTCATCATCACTGTCATCATGCTATCGTGCTGACGAAACTCTCCCTCGGCCTCATCTGGATCAAGAGTACGAGGGACGTCACCGAGCTGAACATGTGCAGATCGCGGAGGTGCCGTGCGTTTGGGACTTGATCGGTTGGATCGCGAAGACGTTCGACTACATTAACCGCATTTCATAATGCTTCCACTCTCGGTCTACGAGAGTACGTAGACATACTCTCCCCTCTCATTGCTATGCGTCTCCTAGATAGATCTTGCGTGACCGTAGGAATTTTTTTGAAATACTGCGTTCCCCAACTGTGGCATCTGAGCCAGGTCTATGCGTAGATGTTATATGCATGAGTAGAACACAAAGGAGTTGTGGGCGTGAGTATATACATATTGCTTGCCGTCACTAGTTGATTCTTGATTCAGCGGTATTGTTGGATGAAGCGGCTCATACCGACATTACGCGTACGCTTACGTGAGACTGGTTCTACCGACGTACTTCGCACATAGGTGGCTAGTGGGTGTTTGTTTCTCCAACTTTAGTTGAATCGGTTTCAATGAACAGGGTTCTTTCTGAAGATCAAAAAGCAATCACTATACTATGTTGTGGTTTTTGATGCGTAGGTAAGAACGGTTCTTGCTAAGACCGTAGCAGCCACGTAAAACTTGCAACAACAAAGTAGAGGATGTCTAACTTGTTTTTGCAGGGCATGTTGTGATGTGATATGGTCAAGACGTGATTATATAAATTGTTATATGAGATGATCATATTTTGTAACACAGTTATCGGCAACTAGCAGGAGCCATATGGTTGTCACTTTATTGTATGAAATGCAATTGCCATGTAATTGCTTTACTTTATCACTAAGCGGTAGCGATAGTCGTAGAAGCAATAGTTGGCGAGACGACAATGATGCTACGATGGAGATCAAGGTGTCAAGCTGGTGATGATTGTGATCATGACGGTGCTTTGGACATGGAGATCAAAGGCACAAGATGATGATGGCCATATCATATCACTTATATTGATTGAATGTGATGTTTATCCTTTATGCATCTTATTTTTCTTAGTACGGCGGTAGCATTATAAGATGATCTCTCACTAATTTCAAGGTACAAGTGTTGTCCCTGAGTATGCACCGTTGCTATAGTTTGTCATGCCGAGACACCACGTGATGATCAGGTGTGATAAGCTCTACGTTCACATACAATGGGTGCAAGCCAGTTTTGCACATGCAGAATACTCGGGTTAAACTTGACGAGCCTAGCATATGCAGATATGGCCTCGGAACACTGAGACCGAAAGGTCAAGCTGAATCATATAGTAGATATGATCAACATAGTGATGTTCACCATTGAAAACTACTCTATCTCACGCGATGATCGGACATGGTTTAGTTGATATGGATCACGTGATCACTTAGATGATTAGAGGGATGTCTATCTAAGTGGAAGTTCTTAAGTAATATGATTAATTTAACTTTAATTTATCATGAACTTAGTACCTGATAGTATTTTCATGTCTATGTTGCTGTAGATAGATGGCCCATGTTGTTGTTCCGTTGAATTTTAACGCGTTCCTAGAGAAAGCTAAGTTGAAAGGTGATGGTAGCAACTACACGGACTGGGTCCGTAACTTGAGGATTATCCTCACTGCTACACAGAAGAATTACGTCCTGGAAGCACCGCTGGGTGACAAGCCTGCTGGAGATGTTGCTGACGACATTAAGAACGTCTGGCAAAGCAAAGCTGATGACTACTCGATAGTTCAGTGTGCCATGCTTTACGGCTTAGAACCTAGACTTCAACGATGTTTTGAACATCATGGAGCATATGAGATGTTCCAGGAGTTGAAGTTAATATTTCAAGCAAATGCCCGGATTGAGAGATATGAAGTCTCCAATAAGTTCTACAGCTGCAAAATGGAGGAGAATAGTTCTGTCAGTGAACATATACTTAGAATGTCTGGGTACCATAACCACTTAACTCAGCTGGGAGTTAATCTTCCTGATGATAGTGTCATTGACAGAGTTCTTCAATCACTGCCACCAAGCTACAAGAGCTTCGCGATGAACTATAATATGCAAGGGATGGATAAGACAATTCCCGAGCTCATCGCAATGCTAAAGGTTGCGGAGGTAGAAATCAAGAAGGAGCATCAAGTGTTGATGGTCAACAAGACCACCAGTTTCAAGAAGAAGTGCAAAGGGAAGAAGGGGAACTTCAAGAAGAACAACAAACAAGTTGCTACTCAAGTGAAGAAGCCCAAGTTTGGACCTAAGCCTGAGACTGAGTGCTTCTACTATAAAGGGACTGGTCACTGGAAGCGGAACTGCCCCAAGTATTTAGCGGATAAGAAGGATGGCAAAGTGAAAGGTATATTTGATATACATGTTATTGATGTGTACCTTACTAATGCTTGCAGTAGCGCCTGGGTATTTGATAGTGGTTCTATTGCTAATATTTGCAACTCGAAACAGGGGCTACGGATTAAGCGAAGATTGGCTAAGACGAGGTGATGATGTGCGTGGGAAATGGTTCCAAAGTCGATGTGATCACCGTCGGCATGCTACCTCTACATCTACCTTATGGATTAGTTTTAGACCTGAATAATTTTTATTTGGTGCCAGCGTTAAGCATGAACATTATATCTGGATCTTGTTTGATGTGAGATGGTTATTCATTTCAATCAGAGAATAATTGTTGTTCAATTTATATGAGTAATATCTTTTATGGTCATGCAGCCTTAATGAGTGCTCTATTTTTACGAAATCTTGATAGTAGTGATACACATATTAATAGTATTGAAGCCAAAAGATATAAGTTTAATAATGATAGTGCAACTTTTTGTGGAACTACTGTTTAGGTCATATTGGTGTAAAGCGCATGAAGAAACTCCATGCTGATGGACTTTTGGAATCACTTGACTATGAATCACTTGATGCTTGCGAAGCATGCCTCATAGGCAAGATGACTAAGACTCCATTCTTCGGAACAATGGAGCGAGCAACGGACTTATTGGAAATAATACGTATTGATGTATGCGATCCGATGAGTGTTGATACTCGCGGCGGGTATCATTATTTTCTAACCTTCACAGATGATTTGAGCAGATATGGGTATATCTACTTTATGAAACATAAGTCTGAAACATTTGAAAAGTTCAAAGAATTTCAGAGTGAAGTGGAAAATCATTGTAACAAGAAAATAAAGTTTCTACGATCTGAACATGGAGGAGAATATTTGAGTTACGAGTTTGGTCTTCATTTGAAACAGTGCGGAATAGTCTCGCGACCCATGCCACCTGGAACACCACAGCGTAATGGTGTATCCGAACGTCGTAACCGCACTTTATTAGATATGGTGCGATCTATGATGTCTCTTACTGATTTAACGCTATCGTTTTGGGGTTATGCTTTAGAGACGGCTACATTCAAGTTAAATAGGGCACCATTAAAATCCATTGAGCCGACACCTTATAAACTGTGGTTTGGCAATAAACCCATGTTGTCATTTCTTAAAGTTTGGGGTTGTGATGCTTATGTGTAAAAGCTTCAACCTGGTAAGCTCGAACCCAAATCGAAGAAATGTGTCTTCATAGGATACCCAAAAGGCAAGATATTCGTTGCTAAGAATAGATCCTTTCTAGAGAAGGAGTTTCTCTCGAAAGAAGTGAGTGGGAGGAAAGTAGAACTTGATGAGGTAATTATACCTACTCCCTTATTGGAAAGTAGTCCATCACAACAATCAGTTCATGTGATTCCTACACCAATTAGTGGGGAAGCTAATGATCATGATCATGAAGCTTCTGATCAAGTTACTACCGAACCTTGTAGGTCACCAGAGTAAGATCCGCACCAGAGTGGTACGATAATCCTATTCTGGAAGTCATGTTACTTGACCATGACGAACCTACAAACTATGAGGAAGCGATGATGAGCCTAGATTCCACGAAATTGAGGCCATGAAATCTGAGATGGGATCCATGTATGAGAACAAATTGTGGACTTTCGTTGACTTGCCCGATGATCGAAAAGCCATAGAGAATAAATGGATCTTCAAGAAGAAGGCTGACGCTGACGTTAATATTACTGTCTACAAATCTCGACTTGTTGCGAAAGGTTTTCGACAAGTTCAAGGAGTTGACTACGATGAGACCTTCTGACCCATAGCGATGCTTAAGTCCGTCCGAATCATGTTAGCAGTTGCCACATTTTATGATTATGAAATTTGGCAAATGGATGTCAAAACTACATTCCTTAATGGATATATTAAAGAAGAGTTGTATATGATGCAACTGGAAGGTTTTGTCGATCCAAAAGGTGCTAACAAAGTGTGCAAGCTCTAGTGATCCATTTCTGGACTAGTGCAAGCCTCTCGGAGTTGGAATATACGCTTTGATAGTGTGATCAAAGCATATGGTTTTATACAGACTTATGGAGAAGCCTGTATTTACAAGAAAGTGAGTGGGAGCTTTGTAGCATTTCTGAAATTATATGTGGATGACATATTGTTGATCAGAAACGATACTAAATTTCTGAATAGCATAAAAGGATGCTTGAATAAGAATTTTCCAATGAAAGACCTCGGTGAAGCTGCTTATATATTGGGCATCAAGATCTATAGAGATAGATCAAGACGCTTAATTGGACTTTCACAAAGCACATACCTTGATAAAGTTTTGAAGAAGTTTAAAACGGATCAAGCAAAGAAAGGGTTCTTGCCTGTGTTACAAGGTGAGAAGTTGAGTCAGGCTCAATGCTCGACCACTGCAGAAGATAAAGAGAAAATGAAAGTCATTCCCTATGCTTCAGCCATAGGTTCTATCTGTATGCAATGCTGTGTACCAGACCTAATTTGTGCCTTGCTCTTAGTTTAGCAGGGAGGTACCAAAGTAATCCCGGAGTGGATCACTGGACAACGGTCATGAACATCCTGAAATACCTGAAAAGGACTAAGGATATGTTTCTCGTTTATGGAGGTGATAAAGAGCTCGTCGTAAACAGTTACATCGATGCAAGCTTTGACACTAATCTGGATGACTCTAAGTCACAAACCGGATACGTATTTTTATTGAATGGTGGAGCTGTCAGTTGGTGCAGTTCCAAGCAGAGCGTCATGGCAGGATCTACGTGTGAAGCGGAGTACATAGCTGCTTTGGAAGCAGCAAATTAAGGAGTCTGGATGAAGGTGTTCATATCCAATCTAGGTGTTGTGTCATACCTAGTGCATCGGGTTCAATGGAAATCTTTTGTGACAATACTGGTGCAATTGCCTTGGCAAAGCAATCCATATTTCACAAGTGAACCAAGCACATCAAGAGACTCTTCAATTCCATCCGCGATCAAGTCAAGGAGGGAGACATAGAGATTTGCAAGATACATACAGATTTGAATGTTGTAGACCCGTTGACTAAGCCTCTCTCACGAGCAAAACATGATCAGCACCAAGACTCCATGGGTGTTAGAATCATTATAATGTAATCTAGATTATTGACTCTAGTGCAAGTGGGAGATTGAAGGAAATATGCCCTAGAGGCAATAATAAAGTTGTTATTTATATTTTCTTATATCAAGATAAATGTTTATTATTCATGCTAGAATTGTATTAACCGGAAACTTAGTATGTGTGTGAATACATAGACAAACTGGGTGTCACTAGTATGCCTCTACTTGACTAGCTCGTTAATCAAAGATGGTTAAGTTTCCTAACCATAGACATGAGTTGTCATTTGATTAACGGGATCATATCATTAGAGAATAATGTGATTGACTTGACCCATCCGTTAGCTTAGCACGATTATCGTTTAGTTTGTTGCTATTGCTTTCTTCATAACTTATACATGTTCCTATGACTATGAGATTATGCAACTCCCGAATACCAGACGAACACTTAGTGTGCTATCAAACGTCAAAATGTAACTGGGTGACTATAAATATGCTCTACATGTGTCGCCGATGGTGTTTGTTGAGTTGGCATAGATCAAGATTAGGATTTGGTACTCCGTGTATCAGAGAGGTATCTCTGGGCCCTCTCGGTAATGCACATCACTATAAGCCTTGCAAGCAATGTGACTAATGAGTTAGTTACAGGATGTTGCATTACAGAACGAGTAAAGAGACTTGCCGGTAATGAGATTGAACTAGCTATTGAGATACCGACGATCAAATCTCGGGCAAGTAACATACCGATGACAAAGGGAATAATGTATACTGTTATGTGGTTTGACCGATAAAGATCTTCGTAGAATATGTAGGAGCTAATATGAACATCCAGGTTCCGCTCTTGGTTATTGACTGGAGATGAGTCTCGGTCATGTATACGCAGTTCTCAAACCCGTAGGGTCCGCATGCTTAACATTCGATGACGGTCGGTATTGTGAGTTTATGTGTTTTGATGTACCGAAGGTAGTTCGGAGTCCCGTATGTGATCACAGACATGAAGAGAAGTCTAGAGATGGTCGAGACATAAAGATCGATATATTTGAAGGCTATGTTTGGACATCGGAATGGTTCCGGATGAGTTTGGGCATTTACCGGAGTACCGTGGAGTTACCAAAACCCCCCGGGGAGTCATTGGGCCTTATTGGGCCTTAGTGGGAGAGAGGAGGTGGCCAAGGTGGGGGCGCCCCCCCTCCCCAAGCCCAATCCGAATTGGTAGGGGTCGGGCCCCCTTTCCTTCTCTCCCTCTCCCTCTTCCTTCTTCTCCTACTCCAACTAGGGAAGGGGAAACCTACTCCTACTGGGAGTAGGACTCCCCCCCCTGGGCGCGCCATGAGAGGGCCGACCCTCCCCTCCTCCACTCCCTTATATACGGGGGAGGGGGCACCCCATAGACACACAAGTTGATTGTTTAGACCTGTGCGGTGCCCCCCTCCACAGAATTCCACCTTGGTCATATCGTTGTAGTGCTTAGGCGAAGCCCTGCGTTGGTAACTTCATCATAACCATCATCACGTCGTCGTGCTGACGAAACTCTCCCTCGGCCTCAGCTGGATCAAGAGTACGAGGGACGTCACCGAGCTGAACGTGTGCAGATCGCGGAGGTGACGTGTGTTCGGTACTTGATTGGTTAGATTGCAAAGACATTCAACTACATCAACCTCGTTTCATAACGCTTCCGCTTTCAGTCTACGAGGGTACGTAGACATACTCTCCCCCTCTCGTTGCTATGCATCTCCTAGATAGATCTTGCGTGATCATAGGAAATATTTTGAAATATTGCGTTCCCCAACATAAACTAATCCTAAACCTTGGTTAATTACGAGCCTGGACCCGAACAGGGAGGGCATTAGTGGTGGCTAAGCAGGAGTTAGGCCGGCGGCTCGTCGCCGGTGATGACAGAGACAGCAGGGCGGCTCAGAAATGCTCCTACGGCGACCAAATCAGCGGCGGAGAGCACCTTCATGACCCCAGAGATCTCCCGCGTCGGGTGGAGCCATTGGGTGGTGCTGGGGCCATCTAAAACAACGGCGACGATGACGTAAACGGTGGCCGGAGCTCGGACGTCGACCGAGTTGACGCTACGGTGCACTACGGGAGGAACTGGTGGGTGCTACATGCTCCTGGGGAAGTACTGAACACGGAGACACGCTCAGGCGCGAGCCATGGCGTCAATAGCCGCGGTGGCGCCATGGCCGGCGGTAGTGAGGTCTCGGGCTTGACGAAAGCGACAGCCAGAGGGAGCAAACAAGAACGGGGAGAGAGGGGTTCGGCGCTGTGACTCACGGCGGTTGTAGGGGGCGTCGAAGTGGGCTCGTGGAAGACCCGGTGTAGGCGAAATGGCGAGGTCGATCTACGGAGGCCGGGGAGGAAGAAGAGGTTGGGGATGACGCTCTGAGGTCCTTCCGGTCACGTGGATCGGCGGAGATGATATAGAGGTCAACGACGGAGCTCGTGGACCGGTCGGAGAAGCAAGGGCGAGGCGGTGGACGCGGCGGTGCTCGTCGGCGTTCTCGGGCACCCACAAACAGAGAGAGGGGAGGGAGCAGAGGAGGGGAGGAAAGCACGGGGAGGAGTGAGAGGGGTCCGGGGGTATCGTGACGACTCTAGGCCATCCAGGGGGAGGCGGCAAGTAGGAGGTGGTCAGGGCATGTGCTTACGCGTGGTGGCCACGCGCTCTCGTCCTTCAAGCTGGAGGAGGACAGTGACGGGCAGGTGGCCGCGTGGGCTGGGCCGCTAGCTAGGCCAGGTAAGTGTGCTGCCAGGTACAGTGCCCTCTCTCTCCGGTTTTCTATTTAGTTTCCGTTTTCTATTTTTCTTTCTTTGTTTTGATTTAGTAGAAATACTAAACCTTTTCTAAAATCCTGAAATAAATTGTGGGCACTGTTGAAATATTTTCCAACAGCCCTCATTTAGTTTTAGAATTATTTGAGCATTTAAAATATTTATAGCATTTAAATGCCCAAATTAAATACTTTATGATTTAATTCAAAAATCCAGAAATGACCTAGAAATATGTCCATCATTTTTGGCAGAGGTTTTCACATTCATCAAAAATCATGAACATTTTCAAAGGCATTTTGGGATCTTTGAAAAAGATTTTATTTGAACATATTAGAATTCTTTCTGGTGCTAGGGTTTGATCAATCCCCATTTTAGATTTACATAAAATTTAAACATGTCGCAACAGACAAGTGCTAGCCTAGTGCAAGTTAAAGCTAGGGATGTCAAAAAGTGCACGATAAATCGCCATGTCTCTTCCGAGGATCCAAGTGAAAGTTTTAAACTCAAAGTTGATGGGCTCTGAATGTCCTCTGAAGGTCCTCCCTGGAATGTGCACCTTAATCCTGTAGCGGGTATCCATCGGAAGTGCATTGGTAGGCTTCCTAGTGATTGAGGGCAGAGCAATCTTCAGCTTCTTCAAGATCTGAACCAACTTCTTGCCAAGAAGCATCATCTCATCTAGCTGGCAAAACTCCGGTAGCAGAACTAGGGTGAACTCGGCAGCTATCTAGAATGTTGAAAATCGGAGAGGGTTAGAAATGAAGAGGGGAGAATTACAGAATGATAAGGACATAAAATAAAATAGTTTCTTCCTATGGCTTTCCGATCCTAGGGGTAATGTCCTACGGTCATCGTGTGCTCTGATATCATCTCTGTAACGACCCGACCCAAAATCGGTAGAGTCTCTGTGTAGCTGTACCATCCCAAGATCATGCTGGCACACACAGTACATTGATGCAAAGATTCAAAGTTCAATCACACCTAAATTTAATACATGATTCTCATATCGAGTCTTTATTACATCATAATAAAATCGGCTGAAGGCCAGCTCATGAGAAATGAACTAAATAAAGTTGCGGAAGCGTAGACGATAGTGCGAGTCCATCCGACTCCATAGGGCAATCACCGAGCGTAGATCATAGCCTCACTCCTGGTCGGAAAACTCCTCTGCAACATGAGACGTTGCAGCCGTGTAGGTCAGCATTTGGAATATGCCGGCAAGTCATAGAGAGAACAACAACAATAATGCTAACACTATATGCAATTTGGCTGTGGGGCTCTAAGTTTTATGTTTTTGCGAAAAAGCCAATTTTCCCCTACAACAAAGGACTTGCTTGCAATTACTACAAAATGTTGGTTGTTTATGAGATGGTTCTGCCAACCAGTGTCTCATACCCGAAAGTCATTAATAACCCATCAATTTATTAATTATGTTTGGTGTTGAGATTTCCGAAATACTCCAATTCTAGAAGCTCATTTGTTCGTAACCGAGGACACGGCTAATCGATTAGGTTTCTACTCTGCACAGTCTTGTGCATTTTACCCGCAAGAATCGTTCCCTCCTTTATGTCCTCGCACTGCCTGGTGTTTGAAGACGGGACGAACGAAAGAGGGTCTTCCGTAGAGTTCCTCTGGGCAACTGTCGGTGCCCATCCAATCCTACCGTTCTTCTACATCTTGTAGGACCGTCTGGCCGAAGTCATGCCTAGGGTTGACCAAGCCAGAGCCCATAATGGCTTGCGGCTGCACAGGTAAGCTTCCGGTCAAGGGGTATCCATTTGTCTCTTTGTGGCTGGGTGAAGCTTTCCGCAAGATGTCATGGCGCTTCTCCATGCATCCCGACTATCCGCTGGTTGCTCGAGTGTGCCCGTAAACCGTCCTCCACCCAGTAGTGAGTTTGATGTTCATCTTGAGCTTGAAGTCATGGGGTTGTCATCATCTTGACTCTCACATCTCCCTTATGAATCACTCAACCAACCCCCTCTACAAGCATAGCAAAAATAAAATACATCGTCCCTGGCAACGGTAACAAGTGGAAACTGAGTTCACCTGCCACATGATACTACTCAAAACTTATTCAATTTCTCCTACTGCATGCATGGTGGGGAGGAAATACTACTAATGCAATAAAACATAGGAATTAAAATTCCTGATCAAAACTTGCCTGGGTGACGGTCTTCGAACGATAGTGACCCGTGATAGCAAGCTTCGCACTCCAGAAATTCTATTCGAAGGAAACGATGAATAAATAAGCATAAAATTATATTAACATAATAGCAAGCTAACGTAAATCACACAAGCACTCAAACTAAAACCAAAGATAACTCGAAGAACTCCAATCAAAGTTTTCATTACTTCAAGCAAACAACAAGGAAATAGTTTATCCTAATATAATTTTTCTTAACAAAACCAAAACTAGTGTTTTTCTAACTAACAGAAAGGAAAACACCATATAAACTAGGTGCAAAAAGAATCACAGCAAAAGCTATTATAGAACCCCTATTATGCCTAGGACAAGGCTAGCAAGAAAACAAAATAAAACTTTTTATTTTGCTGTAAATAAAAGTTCACCCTCTGTAACTATAGAAACTAGTCTAAAATAAATTATAACAGAGGTAAAATAAAATTTTGAAATAATTAGAACAACAGAAAATTGCAGCAAGCTAAAAAAACTAGCTGCGGTGCTGCTGGCTGGGCCGTCGGCCGGGCCAGCTCGCGGGGGGGGGGGGGCTTTTTTTGAGTTAAGACAGTGAGAAAAAATAAAAATAATGAACCCATAATATTTTTATATTGGACATATATATATCAATAAAATCAAGAAAATAAATCCTAAAAGATGAACTATTTTCCAGAGGCAAAACAGAAACTAAAAAAACAATTTCTGCAAATTCCAAATAAAATTTGAATTTGAATTCGAACCTTTTGGCCATATTTTTCTTCTGACATTTTTTTTGGAGTGTCATGTTTGCTCCGCTCATACTTCTTCACAAGTATTTGTCAGGTATTTTTGAAATAAATTTCGATTGCCAAGTCAAATTCAAATTCAAATAAAACTCAAATGCCTCTGGAGTTTCAAATGCCACTCAATTTCAAACAACATGCATAGATGCTTAGCTAATAATTGTAAAATATTCCAAATTAATAATTTGGGATGTTACATTTGTCGTCCGCTAGCTAATGGCAAAGAAACTTTATCTTCCGCTAGCTGGCGGCAAAGAAAGTGGCAAAACTGACGTCCGTTAGCTAGGCTCTTTGCCGAGAGCTAGCGGACGGCAAAGAGTTGTGCCCTATATGTAAAACGCCCTCGCTCCCTGCCCCTCTCTCTCCCTCCCCTCATCCGAACCCTGCACCGCCGCCCTGCCCCGGCCGCCCCTCTCACCGCGCAGCCCCAGGCCGTGTCGTCGCCTCGGCCGCCCCGCCCCGCCATGCCGCTTCGACGGCCCCTGCCCGCCTCGCTGGCCCCG
>NC_041382.1:303739652-303787138 GCF_002162155.2 Triticum dicoccoides | reverse complement strand
CTCCGCGCTGGCGTGCCTCGCCGGCCCGGCTTGCTGCCCCGGCCGCTCCGCCCCACCGCCCCGCCTCGCCGCCCCGACCGCTGCAAAGTGAGACCTTTTCTTTTTTTTCTGTTTTTTTAGATTTAGTTTAATTGCGTTTATTATAATTTAGTTTAGGTTTTTTTAGTTTAGTTTGTTTACTTTAGGTTTAGTTTAGGTTATGTTTCTGGTTTTGTTTAGTTTTAGTTTAGTTAGTTTCGTTTTGGTTTAGTTTAGTTAGTTTAGTTTAGGTTTAGTTTAGTTAGTTTAGTTTTGGTTTAGTTTAGTTAGTTTAGTTTAGGTTTAGTTTAGTTTAGGTTAAGTTTCTAGTTTATTTTGAACATGTGAAATTTGTTGTTATTTTTTTAGTTCAAGCATTTATTCCTGCATGTAGTTTTGCTTATTGAATGCATGCTAATTTAGTTTACCCGGGGACGAGCGGGCTAGGGGGGTTCCTCGGTGTCTATGGTACCCTAAATAGCAAGTATCGCCAGTGCGAGATACATGTGGCCGTCGGTGTCGAATACTACATCCACGTCCCACAAGTGACACAGGGGTCCTGCGTCCCGCAGCAACAGTTCTCGGGTGATGTATGCCATGCCATCTTTACAGGGGTGCATGCCATGTATTTTTGTGATCTTTGTGGTGACTAGCACAAGCATGCAAAGTAGCTTACTCAATGATGCTGATTTCAGGGACTTAGAATTTCACTAAGTCCTTGCCCTGTCATTATTTTTATGCCATATGTTCATGTTGTTTCCTAGTGATCCGTGCCTCTTTTGAGCATGACCAGTAAGGATGTTTTGTAGATATTGTGGTGCTCTATCCATCCATGTATTTGTTTGCATTTATGGAGCACCCTAGCTTGACTCAATCGCGCTCTACTTTTGCTATAAAATGTTCCTGGCAGATTGTTAACATGTTTAGCGATTTTGCCGAGCTTGTTGTTGTTGATCCATGCATGCTATGTAGTTGTTCTTGCCATTTCTATCTTCTATGCCATGTCTATTTGCTGGGTGTATGCTTAGATTATCATGCCATGCTTTGTAGTGAGTGCATCGAGCTCGTAAACATGTCTACTGGTTAACTGTTTTGCCATGCTCCAGTTTTTCACTAAGTCTGAATCTGTTTATGTTTTGCTATGTTCACATGCTCGCAATTGTATTCTCCGATCCCTTTTGGCTCATGGTCACTAAGGGAATTTTGTTGTATGCTTTGAGTGGCTTCATGACATGCCTTTCTTTGCCATGATATGTTCCTGTAGCATATAGTTTTCGTGCTCTAAACATTGCTTCCTGATGATAAATTCATGACTTGCTGTTAATTTCACTAAGTCTGAAACCTGTTATCTTTTGCACTTTTGCCATGCTTGTTTGAACCTGCTATTGAGTGAATTAGCCGTAGCTTAGTGTTCATCTTTTGTCAAGCATCTTGAGTGGATCCCTGCCATGTATTTTGTTGCTATGTTAGACTGCTGTAGTATGTTGTTCTTGATGCATTTAGATGGCCTCTTGCTGTTAATCGCAGACCGGTGCCATATTTGTTTTGCTTGCCATTTCCAAACCATGCATCCGATTCCGGTGATCTTTATATCGATTTCAACCGAAATCAACTCACCTTTCCAGTGGCACTCTTGGATTTCCAAGTTGAGGCCAGGTTCAATCATTCCTTTCCAAATCATGCATATGCACCGCATACCGCATCCCGCATATCATGCCATGTTCATGTGGTGGCTGTTTACTATGTTGTGTGCTTCTTTTCGGTGTTGCTTCTCCAGGTTGGTTCCGATTAACGTCGCGTTTGTGAGGACCCGTTTGACTACGTCCGTTTTTCTTCTTCATGGACTCGTTCTTCTTCCTTGCGGGATTTCAGGCAAGATGACCATACCCTCGAAATCACTTCTATCTTTGCTTGCTAGTTGCTCGCTCTTTTGCTATGCCTATGCTACGATACCTACCACTTGCTTATCATGCCTCCCATATTGTTGAGCCAAGCCTCTAACGCACCTTGTCCTAGAAAACCGTTGTTTGGCCATGTTACTGCTTTGCTCAGCCCCTCTTATAGCGTTGTTAGTTCCAGGTGAAGATTGGAGTTCGTTCCTTGTTGGAACATGGATATTTTGTTGGGATATCACAATATCTCTTATTTAATCAATGCATATATATATACTGGGTAAAGGGTGGAAGGCTCGGCCTTATGCCTGGTGTTTTGTTCCACTCTTTCTGCCCTAGTTTCCGTCATATCGGTGTTATGTTCCCGGATTTTTGCATTCCTTACACGGTTGGGTTATAATGGGAACCCCTTGACACTTCGCCTTGAATAAAACTCCTCCAACAATGCCCAACATTGGTTTTACCATTCGCCACCTATCCTCTTTTCCCTTGGGAGTCGCGCTCCTGAGGGTCATCATTATTTTACCCCCCCCCCCGGGACAGTGCTCCTCTGAGTGTTGGTCCAAACTAGAGCCCTGTGCAGTGCCCCCTCGGGGAATCTCGAGGTTTGGTTTTAGTTGTACGGAGCGCTCATCCGAGTGTGCCCTGAGAACGAGATATGTGCACCTCCTATCGGGATTTGTCAGCATATTCGGGCGGTGTTGCTGGACTTATTTTACCATTGTCGAGGGTGCCTTGTAACCGAGATGCCGAGTCTGATCGGATTGTCTTGGGAGAAGGAATATCCTTCGTTGACCGTGAGAGCTTGTGATGGGCTAATTTGGGACACCCCTACAGGTATTGAACTTTCGAAAGCCGTGCCCGCGGTTATGGGCAGATGGGAATTTGTTAATGTCCGGTTGTAGAAAACCTGAAGTTTATCTTAATTAAAATACATCAACTGCGTGTGTAACCGTGATGGTCTCTTCTCGGCGGAGTACGGGAAGTGCACACGGTGTTGGAGTAATGTTTGACGTAGGTTGTTCTAGGATCACTTATTGATCATAGTTCATCGATCGTGCTTTGCCTTCTCTTCTCGCTCTCTTTTGCGTATATGTTAGCCACCAAATATGCTAGTCGCTTGCTGCAGCTCCACCTCATACCTTTTACCCTTCCTATAAGATTAAATAGTCTTGATCGCGAGGGTGTAAGATTGCTGAGTCCCCATGACTCACAGATACTTCCAAAACCAGTTTGCAGGTGCTGATGATATCGTGCAGGTGACGCAACCGAGCTCAAAGGAGGAGCTCGATGAAGACCTTGTCCTTTGTGTTGTTTCGTTCCAGTCGATCAGTAGTGGAGCCCAGTTGGGGTCGATCAGGGATCTGTGTAGCTTTTGGGGTAGTCTTCTTTTATTTTTGGTTCCGTAGTCGGATCTTGTGTGTATCTGGATGATGTAATGCTTTATTCATGTAATTGTGTGAAGTGGCGATTGTAAGCCAACTATGTATCTCTTTCCCTTATGTATTACATGGGTTGTGTGAAGATTACCTCACTTGCGACATTGCTTTCAATGCGGTTATGCCTCTAAGTCGTGCTTCGACACGTGGGAGATATAGCCGCATCGAGGGCGTTACAAGTTGGTAATCAGAGCCTTCCCCGACTTAGGAGCCCCCTGCTTGATCAAATCGTTGGCGTTGTTGAGTCAAGAAAAATGTTTTGAGTCTTTCAGGAATTACATATATCGGAGAGTAGGACTTCTTTTTTACTCCTCAGTCCCTTCGTCGCTCTGGTGAGGCATCCTGGCGTAGAGTTTTGACTCTTCTCTTCTCAAATTTCACTAAAAAAAATTAGGATCACGCGGGTATCTTGGAATCGTTCCGATGGTTTTGTGACGAGAACATTGTTCTTGGTGCCTCCTGACATTTAGGGGTTGTGGAAGTGTCCCGGGGAGTTGAGCTCCGAGGTGTTGTCGTCACAATTTTATCATTGAGATTCTGGAATACCTGAGTTTTTTTCGCCGACATTGAAAATCTCTTTTATGCAGTTGTTGGTGAGATAACCTCGACGCCACCCAGTACTGTGGCGGGAGTTCGGGAGTATTGCTATAACTCGTATAACGGATGCTTTTCGAAGGTTGAGGTAAATGATTTCCGAAGGTTTCTTGGTTATGTGTTGAAGGATGGATACAGCTGGATGTAGGATTTGCTAGCTTTGAGTGAGATAATATGCTTCCCCTGTATCCCCATCACCTGATTGCATAACCGGAAAGTTTCGGGAGTTTATAAGTGGGAATTCAAGTAGCTCTTAGGATATTGTTCCGACAGATGTATGATATGAAATTGGGGTTCGACGTCTAGTGGTCCGCCTATCCACGGTTGGTTTTACAGTGGTCTCGTTGTGTCTTAAAGAGTCCTTGGCTATGCCGACTTGGGGACGCTTCGTATGTCATTTGCATTGCCTTGTACATGATGGTGTTGTAGGATCGAGCCCGTGTAGGCCCCACCATGAAAACTTCGGACGAAATCTCTTTCATATGTTTGTTCTCGCTTATTTTGCAAGCCAATACTTTGTTTTGTTTTTGAGTTGTGGTATTCGAGTTGCTTCGAAGTCAAATGTGGAATCCATACCTTTCCTAAGAAGTGTTCTAATATTTCTATGTGAATACCAGTCATTCTCGATCATCGCGATTGTCATTGTCATGTCAATTCTTTTCCAACCGACGTGCTCCTCTTCAAGTGGATCCAATCATTTCACCATTCGCAAGATCAATTATTAGTTCTTTCCAATGGTGTTTGTTTCATCCTTCCCAAGTTGCCTTTGTTTTTCCGCCCACCCACCCTTTTTATTCAAGGACTCAGAGTTCTTTATCACTATCCATTTTATTGGTGGAATTCTCTCCATTCTTTCATGTTCTTACCCGGTGGTTCTCTTGAAGATTCTCTACTCGTTCATCATTCTCCATTCTTTTCATCTCCGGTGGTTTCAAGTCAAGCCTTGTTTATCATATCCTTTTCCTTGTTTCATATACCTTCTCATGTTGGTGCACCTCTTAATCATCCATTCCTTGCTATTCTTTTGTTCCGGAGTGCTGAAGATGTCTCAGAAGATTCGTGTTTCCACTCTACTTTCATTCAACATCTTTCGAGGCTGTTATCTTATTCAAGCCATTCAATTCAACCGGTGCATTCTCCTTTTCAAGTAATCTTTTCAACGGTGTATCTTTTAAGTTGGCCCTAACCCATAGGTCTTTTCCCAGGATCTTACCTGACTCTTCTAATTTTCCTGGAGTTATTCTCAAATTCTTTTCCAAGTTGGACGTAAGAAGGAGTTACCATCAGTCAAATGCCTTTTCTCCAAGATCTTTCAAATTATTTCATCATTGGCTCAACCTTTCCTATTTTCATTTCGGAGTGCATCGACAATTCATGGTGGTGTTTCTCGTCGTCATTCTCAGACTTTGAAGACCGAAGAAGAGTTTTACCTCCATATCTTATCTGTTCTCTCAAAGATTCGTGATTCTAGTTCGAGCCCATCCTCTCATAATTGTTTCGATTGTGATAATTCTTTTCACCCATCCGGAGCAATTCAAGAGTCTTCTTAGTTTGATTATCCGGAGTCCAACAATTCAGGTTTATTCATTCTCAGCTTTAAGTTATCATTCTTCAATCTTACCGGTGCATCGTTCAAGTGATCTCTAATCAGTTCGTGGTCCCTTCGTTCTCATGTATCTAGATTGTCTCAAGTATCTTCATTCATTTCATAATTCTTACCCGGTGATTCATCCCTTTACTTCATTCATTTTCAATTCTTACGGTGGTTCGTGGAAGACATTCTCAAGTTTATGTTATATCTATCTAAATCCTTTCTACGAGAATAAGTAGTATGCCAAATTCATTGCTTGTCATCAATCTAAATTGGTGAAGGATGAGCATAACATAATTATTATTCTTGTTTCACCCAAATGATTAATTCTTTATTCCGGAGGCTCATTAAATTCTCGTTTTCAATTGTTTCATCTATTCTTTTCCCGGAGTTCCAAGTGCTCTCAATTATATATCATGAAGATCCATCTAATCATTGCAAGTATTCACCTTGTGTTTTCAACTTCTCTTTCATTTTGATTGATCATTCTTTTTGTTACCGGAGTTCTTCATGGAGACTCTACATGTTGGTTCATAAAGGATTAAATTTCTTCTCCAAGCGTTCATCAAGATTCTTTTCAGAGGAGCTTAAGCTTTCTTCATCTTGAAATTCGGAGTGCAATTGTTCTCCCTTATCTTTTGAGGTGGTAATATATCATTCTTCATTCACAAGAATGAGGTATTTAAACCCATCACTTTCTTTCAGGGAGTTATCTTGGTATAAATTTCACCTAAAGCCTTCCATTGGGAATATTGCTCTTTGTGGTGATTATCTATGATCCAAGTTTTATCCTTATCACCTCGGTGGAAGAAGATTTCTATCTTTTTCTAGCTCCCAACCAAATCTTTTTCGTGAGTGGCAAGTTGTCACCTCATAATTTTGAGATGTCTTCTATAAGTCCATATCAAGCTTATCCTTTTCGTTGTTGGTTTTCAAACAACTCCGTTATAACCTTCTAGTAAGGGTGCCTTCCAAGCTCATTTGTGGCAGAAGTTGGCATTTTCAACTCCATTCTTTTATTACAATGATCTAACTTCTATTCTTTTCTTCCGTAGGCATTGTGATGTTGCTCTCTTTGACCCATCATCTTGTTTTGTCAAGATAGTGTTCAATTCCTTCCATTTGCAGTCGGAATGCTGCCCAAAATTATATCATTCTTATTCCTTCTATATCTTGTTTTTAACCGGAGTGTTGTGTCCCTTTGCTCAAGCTCATTCATTTTATCAAGTCTTTCATCTCTTTTCAACCGGAATGCTACCCGAATTGGTTCTTTCTTTTTCCTCTTTCTTAACGGGGTGCTTTCAACTTCGTTTATCCCCGTTGCGTTCTTTATTTCAATTTGTTCAATTTTTCAAGGCTATTTGGTTTCACTAGTTTGTCAAAGAAGCAACTTAGTTTTACCTCTTCTCTTTCTCTTCCGTTTTCCCTTCAGTGCCATTTTAGATCTCGGGATGAGATCCTCTCGTAGTGGTGGAGTGTTGTAACGCCCCGAGACCGATGTGCCAGGTGTCCTCCAGTTATTCGCTGTGGTTGCCTTGTCATTGCTTGCGTGTCATGCATTCCATATCATGTCATCATGTGCATTTCATTTGCATACATGTTCGTCTCATGCATCCGAGCATTTTCCCCGTTGTCCGTTTTGCAATCCGGCGCTCCTATGTCACCCGGTGTCCCTTTCTACCTCTTTTCGTGTGCGGGTGTTAAACATTCTCGGATTGGACCGAGACTTTCCAAGCGGCCTTGGTTTACTACCGGTAGACCGCCTGCCAAGTTTCATGCCATTTGGACTTCGTTTGATACTCCAACGGTTAACCGAGGGACCGGAAAGGCCTCATGTGTGTTGTAGCCCAACACCCCTTCAAAGTGGCCCAAAACCCACCTAAACCTCCTCCATCATCTTGGCCGTTCGATCCTGATCGCGTGGCCAAACACCGCACCTCATTTGGAGCTTCCTAGCTCCCTCTACCTATAAATATACCACTCCCCCCGAATTTTCGGATCTTCCCCTACCCTAACCCTAGTCTCCGTCCTCCTCCAGCCGCCGGACGTGTCCGACCGGGCCGGACACGTCTGCCCCGCTTCCCCAGCCTCTCTCCTCCCGCCACATGGCCGCCACCGTCCCACCACCGCCGCGGCCCACGGAGCCCATCCGGGGCCCGTGAGGGCCCAGATTCAGCGCCGCCGCCTAGGAGCCGCCCCGCCACCCGGCACCCTCCGCCTCGCCGCGCCGCTTCCTCCGCGCCGCCGCTCGGAGCTGCTCGCCGCCCGAGCCGGCCGGAGCAGCTCGCCGCCTCCGCCACCTCGTCATGGCATGCCGCCGCCCTCTGCGCCGCCCGCGCCGCCGTCCAGCGCCGACGCCGCACCGCACCGCCGCGGCCGGCCCGCGCCTCGCCGTCCCCGGCCTCCGCGCGCCCCGAGCGCCACCGGCCGCCGTCGTCTTCGCCGATTTCAGCGAGTTCCGTCGCCGCCTCGGGAAGCGTGTCCTGGATCTTAGATATGGAATTCCCCCGATTGACTTTCCCTCCGAACCCTAATTTTTATGCAATCTTCGTCGCATCATAACTTCATCACCGTTCCTCTGATTCATGTGTGTACCATATCAAAATGTTCATCTCGACGAGTACATCATTCCATCTCATTGCATCATTTTCATTTGAGCTCATCTTGATGCCCGAAATGCTGTTGGAAGAGGGCTATGTGATGATTATTTCAGATCTGTTTCAGCAAATGCACTTTAGTCATTTTTGCCATGATTAATGTGTGCATGCAATGATCCTGAGCTCTACATGTGCTTTGATGTACGCCATGCCATCTTTACAGGGGTGTATGCCATGTATTTTTGTGATCTTTGTGGTGACTAGCACAAGCATGCAAAGTAGCTTACTCAATAATGCTGATTTCAGGGACTTCGAATTTCACCAAGTCCTTGCCCTGTCATTATTTTTATGCCATATGTTCATGTTGTTTCCTAGTGATCCATCCCTCTTTTGAGCATGATCAGTAAGGATGTTTTGTAGATATTGTGGTTCTCTATCCATCCATGTCTTTGTTTGCATTTATGGAGCAACCAAGCTCGAGTCAATCGAGCTCTACTTTTGCTATAAAATGTTCCTGGCAGATTGTTAACATGTTTAGCGATTTTGCCGAGATTGTTGTTGTTGATCCATGCATGCTATGTTGTTGTTCTTGCCATGTCTATCTTCTATGCCATGTCTACTTGCTGGGTGTCTACTTAGATTATCATGCCATGCTTTGTAGTGAGTGCATCGAGCTCGTAAACATGTCTACTGGTTAACTGTTTTGCCATGCTCCAGTTTTTCACTAAGTCTGAATCTGTTTATGTTTTGCTATGTTCACATGCTTGCAATTGTATTCTCTGATCCCTTTTGGCTCATGGTCACTAAGGGACTTTTGTTGTATGCTTTGAGTGGCTTCATGACATGCCGTGCTTTGCCATGATATGTTCCTGTAGCATATAGTTTTCGTGCTCTAAACATTGATTCCTGATAATAAATTCCTGACTTGTTGTTAATTTCACTAAGTCTGAAACCTGTTATCTTTTGCACTTTTGCCATGCTTGTTTGAACCTGCTATTGAGTGAATTAGTCGTAGCTCAGTGTTCATCTTTTGTCAAGCATCTTGAGTGGATCCCTGCCTTGTATTTTGTTGCTATGTTAGAGTGTTGTAGCATGTTGTTCTTGATGCATTTAGATGGCCTCTTGCTGTTAATCGCAGACCGGTGCCATATTTGTTTTGCTTGCCATTTCCAAACCTTGCATCTGATTCCGGCGATCTTTATATCGATTTCGACCGAAATCAACTCAACTTTCCAGTGGCACTCTTGGATTTCCAAGTTGAGGCCAGGTTCAATCATTCCTTTCCAAATCATGCATATGCACCGCATACTGCATCCCGCATATCATGCCATGTTCATGTGGTGGCTGTTTACTATGTTGTGTGCTTCTTTCCGGTGTTGCTTCTTCAGGTTGGTTCCGATTAACGTCGTGTTTGTGAGGACCCGTTTGACTACGTTCGTTTTTCTTCTTCATGGACTCGTTCTTCTTCCTTGCGGGATTTCAGGCAAGATGACCATACCCTAGAAATCACTTATATCTTTGCTTGCTAGTTGCTCGCTATTTTTCTATGCCTATGCTACGATACCTACCACTTGCTTATCATGCCTCCCATATTGTTAAGCCAAGCCTCTAACGCACCTTCTCCTAGCAAACTGTTGTTTGGTATGTTACCGCTTTGCTCATCCCCTCTTATAGCGTTGTTAGTTCCAGGTGAAGATTGGAGTTTGTTCCTTGTTGGAACATGGATATTTTGTTGTGATATGACAATATCTCTTATTTAATTAATGCATCTATATACTGGGTAAAGGGTGGAAGGCTCGGCCTTATGCCTGGTGTTTTGTTCCACTCTTGCCGCCCTAGTTTCCGTCATATCGGTGTTATGTTCCCGGATTTTTGCGTTCCTTACACGGTTGGGTTATAATGGGAACCCGTTGACAGTTCACCTTGAATAAAACTCCTCCAACAATGCCCAACATTGGTTTTACCATTCGCCACCAAGCCTCTTTTCCCTTGGGAGTCGCGCTCCCGAGGGTCATCATTATTTTAGCCCCCCGGGCCAGTGCTCCTCTGAGTGTTGGTCCAAACTAGAGCCCTGTGCAGCGCCCCCTCGGGGAAAATCGAGGTTTGGTTTTAGTTGTGCGGAGCGCTCATCTGAGTGTGCCCTGAGAACGAGATATGTGCAGCTCCTATCGGGATTTGTCGGCACATTCGGATGGTGTTGCTGGACTTGTTTCACCATTGTCGAGGATGTCTTGTAACCGGGATGCCGAGTCTGATCTGATTCTCTTGGGAGAAGGAATATCCTTCATTAACCGTGAGAGCTTGTGATGGGCTAAGTTGGGATACCCCTGCAGGGATTGAACTTTCGAAAGTCGTGCCCGCGGTTATGGGCAGATGGGAATTTGTTAATGCCCTGTTGTAGAAAACCTGAAGTTTATCTTAATTAAAATACATCAACCGCGTGTGTAACCGTGATGGTCTCTTCTCGGCGGAGTCCGGGAAATGAACACAGTGTTGGAGTAATGTTTGATGTAGGTTGTTCTAGGATCACTTATTGATCATAGTTCATAGATCGTGCTTTGCCTTCTCTTCTCGCTCTCTTTTGCGTATATGTTAGCCACCAAATATGCTAGTCGCTTGCTGCAGCTCCACCTCATACCTTTTACCCTTCCTATAAGCTTAAATAGCCTTGATCGCGAGGGTGTAAGATTGTTGAGTCCCCGTGACTCATAGATACTTCCAAAACCAGTTTGCAGGTGCCGATGATATCGTGCAGGTGATGCAACCGAGCTCAAAGGAGGAGCTTGATGAAGACCTTGTCCTTTGTGTTGTTTTGTTCTAGTCGATCAGTAGTGGAGCCCAGTTGGGGTCGATCGGGGATCTGTGTAGCTTTTGGGGTAGTCTTCTTTTATTTTTGGTTCCGTAGTCGGACCTTGTGTGTATCTGGATGATGTAATGCTTTATTCATGTAATTATGTGAAGTGGCGATTGTAAGCCAACTATGTATCTCTTTCCCTTATGTATTACATGGGTTGTGTGAAGATTACCTCACTTGCGACATTGCTTTCAATGCGGTTATGCCTCTAAGTCGTGCTTCGACACGTGGGAGATATAGCCGCATCGAGGGCATTACATGCGGATGACCTGTCAATGCTTGACAGATTACGTAGAAGTGGCCTTCCACACGATGATGATGCATTTATTAATGATGATGATGAGCACGTCATCACTGATAGTGATGGTGATGCATTTATTGATCTCGAAGCATTTATTGAACCAAATTATGACTAGGTATTCAATTTTTTATGTTGTACTTGATTTATATAGTTACTTGTATGATTGTATGATTTATATAGTTACTTGTATATTTTTCTTACTTTGTATGAGTGTTTCTTATACATACTGCCATGGTCTTGATGTCCATCCCCATCGGCCCTCGCCCGCTTTATGATTCAGATGTGGTAAATTCTCTTTCATAACTATTTGTTGCATTTCTCATTTATGACAATTATGGCCATCAAGTTGACATAGAGATATTTTAATCTGGGAGGTATGTGAACCGGAATTTGAAATTGGCCCTCTTGTCGAGAAGTTAAATTTAGTTGAAAAATAAAATGAGTATTTGAAAGAAAAAATTAAAAGAATTGAAGAAGAGAAGATGACATTGGAGTTGTATGTTGTCGATGTCGTCGATGATCACAAGATGAAGATGAATGCAATGCGCTTGAAGATGGATGCAATGCGTCTGAAGCTTAAGAAGATTAGAAAATATGCCATTGATAATGAGGCTTGGTACCATTATGTCGTTGGATCAATTGTTACCTTAGTTGCGATCTTCATCGCATTTGTTGGGATGAGGGTAAGTTTTGTCTAGTGTTTTGTTTAACAAATTCATACTTAGCTTACTTTCCTCCTAAATGGCATAACTACCTAAGTTAGACAAAATATGAGCTATACTTAGCTTTTTTCCTCAAAAATGTCATGATAATCTTTGTTACCTCCAAAATGATATATACTTACCTTACTTTCCTCGAAAATGGCATAATAACCTTAGTAAGCTCCAAAATGACCTATTTACCTAGCTTAGCTGTAAAATGACCTACACTTAGCATTTTTACCTAGCTTAGTAATAAAATGGCTTTTTTACCTACCTTCGTTAGAAGAAGAAGATAAAATAGAGGAGAGGAGAAAAGGAAAGAGAAGAAAAAAATCTTCTTCTTCTTCCTTTTCTTCCTTTTCTTCCTCTTCTTCTTCTTCTAGATGGTCTTCTTCTTCTTTAACTTGCTTCTTTCCTAATTTGCAGATTTGCTTTAGATCAGGAAACTTGCGTTGATGTAGTCTACTCTTCTCTTTATGCTTCCTTCTTGTTTTGATTTTGTACGATGAACAATGTCAAACTTGCTACCTATATATGTATGTATGGATGAAACCATTTTATGCTTGTTGCTGTATATGTTGGATGAAACCATTTGCTATGTATATGTGTTGGATGAGCATATCCATATGGCAGGGATATGATTTGGTATGTATATGTGTTGGTATGCTTGTCAAAAGTATTTTCATATGTGTGTGTGTGTATATGTGTGTGAAATTCTGTCAAATTGAATGAATTCAAGAAAAAAAACAGGGGCTATATAGAGCAGACGGCAACGAGCTTTTCCATCAGCTAGCGGACGGCAAACATGCCACGTGTCAGCTACTTGTGCAACCTGGGGCAGTAGGCTGGCTATTTTCTTTTGCTTTGTCATCGGCCAGCGGACGGCAAAGAACGTTTAATATTTGTCGTCAGCCAGCTGACTGACATCAAAGCTACCAAATAGGCCAGCCCCCCAGGTGCTGGCACGTGGCACGCTTGGCCGTTCGCTGGCCGACGGCAATGATTAAATGCTATTTGCCGTCTGCTGGGGGACGACAAATTGGCAAAGGTCTTTGCCATCTGCCAGCCGACGACAATGCACATCGTTAACCCCTTAACGGACCTAAGCTGACACGTGCGCCGTCCAGGCTCTTTGCCGTCGGCTGGCAGATGGCAAAGACCTTTGTATCTTTGTCGTCCGCCAACAGACGACAAAGAAGCCTTTATCGTAGCCTGTTCAGCCGGATGTGTTGCCGTCAGCTAGCTGACGGCAAAGATCTTTGCTGTCCGCCATGGTTGACGGCAAAGTTCCTGATTCCTGTAGTGGCACTTGACTATGCTGCCGAATAACTAGCACATGAGAACCCGATTACAACGCCATGACATGACCTAGGACACCTATCCTCCATGACAACGCCCTCAAGAGGGGAACACAATCACCGCCTCTGCCGAGCCCGATATGGACAAGGGTTTCCACCCAGAGACTATGACACGGAGAGGAGAACCACAACGACGTCTTCAAGAAGATAATGGCACCCGCGGATGTCGTCATCGGCGGCGCCAAAGCGCACAGCTTTCGCTCGGCAGCTCACCCGTGCCACCATGAGGCACCCAGATTAATCACGGTGAGAACCGGCCTCTAGATCCAGATCTGGGCAACAAAGAGTGCACCCGAACCACTCTCCGTTACATCCCTCGCTGCCCCAGCGACCGAGAAACATAGCCAGCACCGCCGTCATGGAGCATGCTTGAAAGCCATCATACGGACGACCATCCGGGGGCGCTGCCCCGGCATCCAGCCATCACCATCGCAATGCATAGCCCATGGTGGGAAGAGCGGAAGACACGTCCTTCTGCTCTTAGCCCGGCATCAGCCACCGGCCCTGGGTGATCGCCTCCACCGTTGGAGGCGTCCACGCCTGCGTCCCAGACAGTCCCTGTGTACCAAGGGGGACACGGCCTAGTAGTTGCCGACTGCCACCACCAAGCAAGGCCCGACCTTAGTCGAGACAAGCTCAGACGCCGCCACACCCATGGCCACCGGTGTCGCTCCGTCCAACGGCGCATCAGCAACACAGGCGCCAACTCAGACCAACGACACAATGAAGCAGCAAGGTAGACTGGCACAAACGCGACAGCAAGCACCAACGCGGACTAGATCGGCCCTCTCCCTGCGTGCGCCGACCACCATCCTCCGCCACACTCCAGATCTGTGTTGCCCACCAGAAACAGCCCGCAACTAGCCATTCTGACCCCGCAGCCCTGGATCGACCGCTGCCAACCAGGGCAGCAGCCCCGCCCCACCGCCAACCGGGAAGCCCCGAGCCGTGCCACCGCATCGGGCGTGCGCTGCCCCGTCGGATCCATGCCAGCATCACGCACCCGCCGCCCCTGATCCCCTGGCCCTGCGCCGTCCACCATCCCCCACGCCAGATCTAGCCGTGACGAGGCCAACACGCCACGACCGAAGCTAGCAGCCACCATACCACATCAAAGCATCAGGGCCCCGCTGTACCGCCACCGCCACCACAATCGCCCGACGATGTGCCGCCAAGCCCCACTGCAACTCAACGCCTCCGACGACAGGTTGTCCCATGCCAGCCCAAGACCCCGCGCGGAGAGTAAGGGGAGGCCCCGCCTACGCCTACGCTTCGCCCGGTGGCGCCACCAGGCAGCAGCGGGGGTGATCAGTAGGAGGGAGGGGAACAAAGGCCGGCAAGCTAGGGATTCCCCGTCTGCTCGCAGGAGGGGAAAGAGTGCTCTTTGTGTTCTGTGCTCATAATCGATTAACTTCAAACGAAGTATTCTACAAGAAATATGTGATCGAAGTTAAACTTAGGAACACGTGGTCAACTTGCATTATCCAAGAGGGAGTACATTAAGAGCTGTTTAATAGCTGCATTAATACGCAGTAACATAGCACAGGAACAGATGAAAGTTGGCTTTTGCTGCTTATATAATTCTATTGAGCAAACGAGCTGTGAGGCACAGCAGATCTGCAACTCAGCATCACCTGATAACTGCCAAACAAATTTTTTTATTGAACAAATCATACACAACAATGCACTCCATGAATGGTTCACAGGATAACATCCGGTCGAATTATTCAAGATATACCTCACATGATTCAAGTAAACCTAAGTAATGGAACATCAAATATCTAAGGATGCGAAAAAACAGAAATGAATATGTATAGCTGGGGCATTACATGGAGGTGACAATCAGGGGCATCCCATATTAGCCAAACCAATTTAGACCAAGTTGGTTAGAAGTCGCTGGCAGTTTTACTGGTTTCTGCCATGTTTGAGAATTTTTTTTCACCTTTGTTCAGACGGCCACCAACTTCCTAGTAGCAGAGCAAACAAGGTCGGACCTGAACTATCAACACTTACGCTGCCCATCATGTGACCATGTTAGAACACAGGCTACTCGAATGAACGCATAACTAAGTGTTGCCTCCTTTCACTGAAGCTGAGATCTGCTGCTTTTCAGGCCAATGGAAGCTTGGCACATTGTTGTATTGTGTCAAATCGAAAGATATGGTCTCCACCTAGAAGGTAAACAAATTTGAAGAAAAATAAGCATTAGTTTATCAGAATTTACTAGGACTAGTAACAACGGAGAGGGGAACTCGAAAGGGTATATTTAGGCTTACTCCGTATGGGAAGGTATCTGGTGCACCACTAGATGTTAATGGCCATCCCTCATTTACTTGATCTTGCTTAACCTAATGGGGAAAAACTTCAATGTTAATCATCAAGAACTATATGAAGAAAAAAATGCTAGTCAAATGTGTGGACCTAGTGACAATACATACATTTGCGCTTTCTGTTATGCTGTCAGTTGCGGTGACCGTTGTGCATAGGTTGTTCGCAATGGCATTCCTCCTCTTGTTATAGGCCCTTTTAGTTTTATTTTTTAGGGTATCAAGAACTGTTGGTGTCATCAATTTCTTCTTGCGAGAACGTTTTGACTGACCTTGCATGAGGTCCTAGCCCTTCGTACTAAGAGAAATGGGTAATGCATCATCAGTAAAATCCTCATTCACTAGATTATATGCAAAGTTGGCAGTTGAAACTTGATTGTCAACCCTTTGATCTCTTAGTGACTTCTCATAAGAAATCACTTTATCCCTGATCTCCCTCATGACTGAAAAACCATAATCTTTTGATTCTAGGTTCAAAGAACCCGTTCCACAACTTCTGCAAAGTATTGGTGGCCTAGTTTGTAGAGATCATCATAACCTCCCAATTCCTGAGTAATTAATGAGACGTCCTCGGACATGGAAGAACAAGTTAGTTTACAATCCTTGCACTAGCGATGAATGATGTAGTTTGATGGAATCATCGGTACAAGCTCCTGCCTCAGTACAGTGAGAGCATGTCTGCACAATATACCTTTAAATTGAAACAAGCGGCAGAAGCACCATATAGCATCTTCATCCTTGTCATAAGCAACTTTATAGTTCACCTTTGTTTGATTTACATGCTCTGATACTATGTACGTATGTAACTACTGAATCACTCTGCTCAAGTATACGATAGTTGCAGTGAAATGAATGCCCTAATTCATTCAAGAAAGTTTGAAATATCTCGATTGTGTACATCTTTGCTGCTTGCTCCTCCACAGGAAATCTAGTTGTTAAACATATTGTGCTAGGCCCATAGGGCGCACCGGCCGGTTCAGGTCGTGCTAGATAGATAGAGCCGCATATTGTTGTAACCTCTTATCTCTCTATCTCTCTAGATCCTCCTTGTTTCCCAAGATGTAATCCCAACAACCTTGTATGCTTATCAGGGAGATGCCCCTGCCTATATCAACATGCAATCGTCGCCTCCAATGAGGTACGATATTCTCCGCTCGTTTACATGGTAATCAGAGCCTCCTCTATACACCACATCTAGCAAAACCTACCACCAGCCATGTCGTCCTCCTCAAGCTCCGTCCAGACCGCCTCCATGGGGCAGGTCGCTGAGAAGCTCACCCGCACCAACTACGTTCTGTGGCATGCGCAGGTGACGCCGCAGCTGAGAGGTGCTGGTTACTTCGGCTACGTCGACGGGACGATGCCGGAGCCCGCCTAGTTCGTCATCACGAAGGACAAGGATGGGAAGGAGGAGAAAACACCCAACCCTCTCTATCCGATCTGGTTCAAAGAGGGGCAGCAGGTACTAGGATACTTGCTCAAAAACCTCACCAAGGAAGTCCTCGTGCAGGTCACATCCATAGCCACGCCGCACGAGCTCCGTGCAGCCCTTGCCCACATGTTCTCGTCGCAGTCCAGGGCGCGCGTCAACAACATCAGGGTCGCGCTCTCCACGGCGCAGAAGGGGACACAGTCGGTGGCTTCCTACTTCGCCCACATGAGGTCCCTTGCAGATGAGCTCGCAGCTGCTGGCAAGCCCATCGATGATGATGACCCCATCACCTCCGGCCTCGACATGGAGTACCAACCTCTTGTCTCCGCCAACGATGCTCGCACCAAGCCCATCAGCATCGACGACCTCTACGCCCAGATGAGTGACTTCAATCAGCGTCTCGCCCTCTACAGCACATTAGGATCCGGTGGAGGCTTCAAATCCTCTGCCAACGCGGCCTCTCGCGGCCGCGGTAGCGGCAGACGCGGCGGCGACAGCTCATCCCGCTACCGTGGGCCGCAGCACACCAAGGGCAAGTCTTCGGGTGGCACGGCAACCCTCCTCCACGCAGCGGCAACGGCGGCGGCGGTCGGCCCTACAACAACAGCAACAAGGGTCACCGTGGAGGCCGCCCACGCGGTGCTCCTGACGTCCCGCGCTGCCAAATCTGTGGCAAGCCAGGCCAGACCGTGCGGGACTGCTGGTACCGCTACGAGGAAGATGAAGAATCTTCCCAAGATGAGAAGGTTGCGGGTGCAGCAGACGGCTCCTATGGCGTCGACATGAACTGGTACGTGAACAGCGGCGCGACAGATCACATCACAGGGGAGTTGGAGAAGGTGACCATGCGTGAGAAGTATCGCGGGCAAGACCACGTCCATACCGCCAATGGAGAAGGTATGAGCATTAGTCATATTGGTCATTCAGTAATAAAAACTCCCCACAAAAATATTCGTCTCATAAATTTTTTGCTTGTCCCTAGTGCATCAAAAAATCTCCTTTCCGTTCATTGCATTGCCATCGATAATCATGTATCCCTTGAATTTCATCTGTTTTTCTTTTTGATCAAGGATCAGTTCACGAGGAAAATCCTCTATCGAGGTAGATGCGTTCGAGGGCTCTACCCATTGATTCTGGAGCTTAGGAGGTTGAACAAACAAGCCTATGGTGTCACCAAAGTGTCTTCAACACGCTGGCACAATAGATTAGGGAATGCATCATTTCCTTTGATTGAGAAATTGCTTAGAAAGAATAAGCTCCCATTTGTTGGTGAGCGTAGTTGTGAAACTATTTGTGACTCATGCCAACGTGCTAAAAGTCACCAGTTAGCTTATCCTATATCTACAAGTGTTTCTACCAAGCCTCTTGAACTCATTTTTCTGATGTTTGGGTTCCTGCACCTACTTCAGTTGGGCGCCACACTTATTACGTGAGTTTCATTGATGATTTAAGTAAGTACACGTGGAGCTATCTCCTCAAAAAGAGATCTGATGTGTTTCAAGTTTTTCACAATTTCCAAGCACTTGTAGAAAGAAAGTTCAACTGCAAAATTCTAGCTATACAATATGATTGGGGAGGGGAATACAGAAACCTCAATTCCTTCTTCCAATAGATTGGCATATCTCACCACATATCATGTCCCCATGCTCACCAACTGAACGGATCCGCCGAGCGTAAGCATAGGCATATCATCAAAGTAGGTCTAGCTCTTCTTGCAGCTGCCTATATGCCATTAAAATTCTGGGATGAAGCCTTTCTCACCACAGTTCACCTTATTAATATTCTACCCAGTAGAGTTATCAACAATGAAACTCCGGTAGAATGCCTCCTTCACACCAAGCCCGATTGCAAATCACTCCGAGTGTTTGGATGTGCGTGTTGGCCAAATCTTCGTCCCTACAACAATCGCAAGCTCCTATTCCGGTCAAAACAGTGTGTCTTCATTGGCTACAGTCCACAACACAAAGGTGTCAAATGCCTTGATGTATCCACAGGTCGTGTCTACATCTCTCGTGATGTCGTGTTCGACGAGACTATTTTCCCTTTTGCACACCTCCACCCAAACGTCGGCGCTCTCCTTCAAAAGGAGATCCTTCTTCTCCCATCTCACCTCACCGGTCTTGATAATGGGGATGCTTTTACTACTAATGATCAATTACTAACTAATTCTCCTAATAATGGTGGTGATGATTTTTGTGATGAAGCAGAAAAAATTGGTGCAGAAAATGATGAAGAAATCAGCCAAACCTGAATTTTTATGCCTCCTGGATGCAGCAGCAGCGCCATCGAGGCGGATCCGCCTCAGGATCGGGGTGCATCAACCGCGGGCTCCGCGCGTGACGGGACAGATGAAGCTGCATCGAGCCTCGCACCACGCCATGACAGCAGCGGCTCCGCGCCACGCCAAGCCAGCAGCGCCCCAGCCAATCACGGCGCTCCTGCGTGGTTGGACCATGCGCCCAGTCGGTTCAGCGCCAAACCACATCACTACACGCGGCGCGCGCCTCGGGAGGATCCGTGTGTGATCCCGCGCCGCATCTGCGGGGGCCCACTCATCATCGCCCCATCATGAGCCGAACGCTGCGGCCGGCGCAGCCGCAGGATCTTCTGTGCCGCTGTCCTCTAGTACGTCACGCTCTCTGGCCGTAGAAGATCCCGCCTCGTTGCCCGCGCCTGAGGCCCCCGGCAGGTCTTCTTCGGGATCTGCAGCTGTTCCAGGGGCAGGATCTTCTGTGCCCGCTTCATCGCCATCACGGACCAGACTTCAAAGGGGAGTAATTCAACCCAAAAACTACGAACATATAGCAAAATTTGGCTATGCTTGTAATAGACATGGTGCAAATACTGTTCCAAGCACTGTTGCAGAAGATTTGAATGATCCACGATGGAAAAATGCCATGGAAGAAGAGTGCATGGCGCTTCACAAAAATAAAACCTGGCATTTAGTCTCTGCACATCAAGGAAAAGGTAAAAGTGTGATCGATTGTAAATGGGTTTTCAGAGTAAAGAAGAAGTCTAATGGAACCATTGATCGCTATAAAGCTAGACTAGTTGCAAAAGGATTTAAGCAAAGGTATGGCTTAGACTATGAGGATACATTTAGCCCTGTTGTAAAGGCTGCCACTATTCGCCTTGTTTTGTCTATTGCCATGTCCAGGGGATGGAGTCTCCGCCAGCTAGATGTACAGAATGCGTTTCTCCATGGTGTTCTGGAAGAGGAAGTGCTCATGAAACAACCTCCTGGGTTTGAGGACAAAAGTAAACCCCTTCACATTTGCAAGCTTGATAAGGCCTTGTATGGATTAAAACAAGCCCCTAGAGCATGGTATTCCAGGTTGAGCTCAAAACTTCAGGCACTTGGCTTTGTTCCTTCCAAGTCGGACACCTCGTTATTTATTTATAATAAGTCAAATACCTCCATATCTGTACTTATATATGTTGATGATATCATAGTCACAAGTTCATCAGATGAGGCTGTCATAGGATTATTAAAAGATTTAAACTCTGAATTTGGTCTCAAGGATCTGGGAGAGCTGCATTATTTTCTTGGCATTGAAGTAAAGAGAGCGGGAGATGATCTCTATCTTACCCAAGAAAAATATGCAACTGATCTTGTAGCCAAAGTAGGGTTGAAGGGTTGCAAGCCAGCATCAACACCTTTGTCCAGCTCAAAAAAATTGTCCTTGTCAGAGGGAGAACTTTTGAACCAAGAGGATAGCACCAGGTACAGAAGTATGGTTGGTGCATTACAGTATTTAACCTTGACTAGGACTGATATTTCCTTTGCTGTGAACAAAGTATGTCAATTCCTTCATGCACCCACTACAGTACACTTGACAGCTGCAAAATGCATACTTAGATATGTTAAAAATACATTGAGTATTGGACTAACTTTCAGCAACTCACCATCAAAACTTGTCAGTGCATTCTCTCATTCTAATTGGGAAGGCGGTCTAGATGACAGACGATCAACTGGTGGCTTTGTAGTGTTCTTTGGTCCAAATCTGATTTCTTGGTGTGCTAAAAAGCAATCTACTGTATCTAGGTCCAGTACAGAAGTAGAATACAAGGCACTAGCAAATGCTACTGCTGAAATTATCTGGGTTCACTCTCTGCTCAAGGAGCTTGGCATACGCTGTAAATAAGCTCCATGCTTATGGTGTGATAACCTTGGTGCTACATACCTTTCTGCTAATCCAGTTTTTCATGCACGAACTAAACATATCGGAATAGATTTTCACTTTGTCAGAAAAAGAGTTGCTGCCAAGAAATTGGATGTTCGGATTATTCATTCCCAAGATCAAGTTGCTGATGGGTTTACCAAGGCCTTGCCTACAAGAAGTTTTGAGGAATTTAAGCGTAATCTCAACTTGTCTAAGTTGTGATTATGGGAGGGTGTTAAACATATTGTGCTAGGCCCATAGGGCGCACCAGCCGGTTCAGGTCGTGCTAGATAGATAGAGCCGCATATTGTTGTAACATCTTATCTCTCTATCTCTCTAGATCCTCCTTGTTTCCCAAGACGTAATCCGAACAACCTTGTATGCTTATTAGGGAGATGCCCCTGCCTATATTAACATGCAACCGTCACCTCCAACGAGGTACGAAGTTCTCCGCTCGTTTACACTAGTCATCAACTGTGGCCTCATATGAGACGATTGCAAATCCTCGTACGTTTCCTTTTCTAACTTAGTTCTAACAGCTGCCTCAGACTGCTCAACAAACATTTTCACAGAGATCACCCATCAAAATAGTCAGTTGCACTGTCACTTCTGTCTGTGACGGACATTCCCGCCCAAAAAAAACCTTAACATAAGCAAGAGCCCACTGTGCCCTGACCTCGTATAATTTGGACAGCCATTCATTTCCCTCCCACTGAAATTGATGTGTCATTTCTTGCCACTGTTCGTCAAAATCAAGCGTAGTAACTGAGTCATAGGCCAATGTGTTGAAAGTAAAAATCATTTCATCCTTCTTTTCCATTCCGGCAAACTTCTCAGGAAGTTCATTTTAAATGTGCCAAAGGCAAAAGGGGTGCCGTGAATTGGGGAAAACCTTTTTAACAGCTATTGCAACATCATGACAATAGTGGGTAATTATTGAAGGTGGCGATGTGGCATTCATGCATCTTAACCATGTATCAAAAAGCCACACGTAAGCTCCAAGAGATCTACCAGCAAGCAAACCACACCCTAGTAACAGTGGTTGAGCATGGTGGTTGGTGCCCACAAATGACATAAACTGTATATCATACTGATCACTGAAGTTTGTGACATTAATAGCAACCACATCACCAAAGTAATTGTAAGAACTACGTGATTTGGCATCAGCCCAGAAGACATTCCTTAGCTGTCCTTGCTCATTCACGTCTAAACTATGAAAGAAACACGGGTTTCGGTCTTGCATGTCATTGAAAAAACTCACTAATGCCTCTAAATCTCCTTCAGCAATCTTCAGTTTCCTATTTCTGTCTATCTTGGTCTTGATTTCAATCTGGGCAGATGAAGGTATGCCACTATCTCCAAAACTACTAGAATATCCAACAAGTGAGCTACTTTGTGGCGCCTCAGACAAACGAGGTGGATTTAGAGAGAAAGGGATGTTCTCTAAATGCTTCTTATATTTAATCGAACTGGGCTCCAGTGGATGGTTATGCTCCAACTCGAGAACAATAACTTCCCAGCGATTCTGAAAATGGGCGTCCTTGACAATGATCTTAGCCTTGCAGCCAGTCTTTGTGCCTCGCTTTCTTGCATGCCTTGTCACACCAGATCTCATCCTAGATTGCCCTCCTTTAGAGCATATGAAGGTAGAGCGATAGCGGAAACCATCAAAGGTGTTGTTAGATCTCCTTGTGATACCAAAACCAGAGCGACATCCATATGTGACATAGAACTGAAAGGTGTCTTCCTCTGAATCAAATACCATCCCTACTTTAGGTATCCATTCTGGATCCATATGAACCGGCTTAAAGACATCGCCCTCGGCAAGGTTTTTCTCCTTGTCACCATCTTCTTGTGTGTCTCCTTCATTGGATGATTCGGTACTATAGCCTTCCTCTTCCATTGGTCCCAAATAATATATTCGGCCTGAAAGAAGATGAGCAGTATCATAAACCGTGTATAGATACAGTTGACATAAGCATGCTGAGTATTTCTACAGCAGTTTTGGTTCATAAATAATTTTACAACTTTCTTCAATAATTATTAGTATGCGGTACATCTATTTCTATGTATACTACCGGATAAATGTATTTGGAAGTATTTTCACTAACAGCTCGTTTGGCACCCAGACTTCCATTTCATTCGGTGGAAATGAAATGAAATCTCATTCCTAGGAGGATTTCATTTGGTGGGATTTGGATTCCGAGTTGAATTTTCTTGTTTGGCTGCCAGAGGATTTGTGAAATCAATGCCATAAGCTGTTTGGCTGCTATGTGCATATCTCAACATGTACATTTAGCACATTTATTTTACAATCTAAAAATGATAACCAACCCCCAAAAAAATGTGCATTTTCTCATGGATCAAGATAAAATAGATCTAGACAACATCATCTTCACACATTCACACATTCAAATATGTCAAAGATAATAATCTGAAGTGCAGATAATAATAGTGACAAGATCTATGAAGGACAATTAAAGGCTGAAACTTGCGCTCATTGAAAACCATGATCTTTGAAGGTTCATAGCTTGTTAAGCACAATATGGAAGATAAAAGACTACAACTTGCCATTAAAAATGCATTAGAGCCATAAAAAATTAATCTTTGCATCCAACAAAGAGGGTTGAACTTGCATGCAGATCTTGGTTGAACTAGTGACTTCTCTGTTGCTCTGCAGATATCATGAAAAGCATGTAAGCAAACCTACTATAGTAGTTAGCAAAGAGAAGCTTCTAAAACACCATCTTAATTTATTAATTCGCACAATTGCAACACAGTCATATATTGTCTTGCTGCACTACCACAGCTTAGAAAGCCATAAGTATAATATCTTGGTTCACACAGCCTACAAGGTTCATGTCTTGCTGCTATACTTTACTCACCATGCCATTAACATTACAGAACTACACAAACTGACCATAACATTAATTATATAGCTGAACATGACATCGAAATTACATAACCTGAACCTGAACACCTCCATTTAAGCATTGATCCAAACAGCAAAATTTTCTGCCTCTAGTTAGAAGAGTACTACTACAGAAGTATGTCAAACGGACAAATCAAAGTAGAGGAGACACCAGTTGGCTTAGCTACCTGTTGAAACATCAAAACTAATACCATCCATCAACATACGTGGTACGTGTGTATGTACATGGTTGCTGCCATCCTCCCCATTAAATGCTACTGGTACAGAGTACTGCCATGCTTTGAGAGTGAAGAGTAATATATTGTTGTTTGGGTATCAAATGTTAAGCTCATCTTGCATTTCTACTCGTATCCATAAACCTTTCCTTCTCACACTCCACTTAGCTAGGAGTAACAAACTGTATGACAAAAAAGTATAAGGCACACTTACTTCCTCTCAAAGAAAACTTAGTTAGTACGCATTATTATTACAAGACATTCACTACAAAAAATAACACTATAACAATTTTGATCATGTTTCAGGCTTCTTGTCAGAAAACGCAGATTATTGCATCAGACTACATATGCAAAATTCAGTTTCAAATGGGAGACCATGAAAAAGTGTCAAAATAGGTTTTAGAAGGCATAAGCTAGTAGAGTAGCATGTGGTAATGACTAGCAATCAACAAGCAGAGCACCATAGACAAGCTTAATTAACTTCTGGGATATCTCTGCTACCATCCTAAAGAGGCAAACACAAAAAGGTGCAGCTAGCTGCACATACCAATCAGCTAGCAGAGAGCCAGAAACAAGCTTGATAAAATCACTACACGCTGAACACGGTGAACCAGATTAAACATATCTAACATATAAAGGCTCCTACACTACCCGCCATTCTAGCGCCCCCGCGTGCGCGATGCTCGTTCTGCCGCTGGATTCCTTCCCTGTAGCTCCCTTTTGGCTGCTGGCGTGTGGTGGGCCGTCGGTTTTTTTTTCACGTCCATGGCTGTTTGAAGAGCGAATGACAAGTGGGGCTCGTTATGTGTGGGTCAAAAGAATGACGTGCCTTTCCTTCAATTCTGCGTAACAAAAGCAAGAAACCCTAGACGGACGAGGGGTAAAAGGAAAAAGTAAAGCAGCCGCCTTATCTCCTCGCTCGCTCCCTCCTCTCTCCCACGCCGCCCCGTCCCTCTCCCTGCTCGTCCCCTCATCTCCTCTTTCCTCGATGCCGGATCCCCTGCCTCTCCGACCTAGGCCAGAGCCTCGCCGGCAGCTCCCCCAAGTCGGCGCCCGCTAGGTGCTGGTGTGGAGCCGAGCTTCTCTGACGGCGACGGCGACGGCGACAAGCTTGTCCAGGTCGTCATGGCCGGCGACGACGAACGGGAGGGCGGAGGGGTTTCCATGGCCACCTTTGCCGAGAGCTCGCACATCTTCAACCCTCAGCCATGTATGTGCCTTCTTCTTTGCATTTCCTTGTTCTAATTCTTGGCAGTAATCCTAATTGATTTGATGTTTAGGTTAGTTTCGGGGTGGCTATTTTTTGGATCCGCTGCTGCCGTGCGCCGTGCGTCTGGATCAGGCGCAGGTCGCCGCCATAGGAGAGCAGGGTGGCGTGGTCTTTGTGGTGGGCATGGAGCAAGGGAGGATGAGGCGCTGGTATGAGGAAAGGAGCAGGAAGGTCGGAGTTCCAGGCGGTGCTGGCCGTCGTCACATGTCCCCAGTCTAGGTTGTCCATCTGCGTCCGAGTCATCTTCCTCCCCAGTTTTTACTTCTTGATTTTTTTTTTTCTGAACATATGTGTGCAGATCTAAGAAAAAAGAGAAGGGGATGAATCTGGAGGAAGAGCTTGGTGAAGAACAAGGTGATCTCTCTCTCTCTCCATCTCTTTGAATTTAAGTCCACTTTCATCTTTTTCATTGCTTCTATTTCTCGTGGGATATTCAGGAGTTGAGAACACATATTTTGTAGGTGTTCGTAATGGCAACGGTGGTAATCAACGATGAGAAAAAAGGACCGAGATTGTATTTGTACTAGGTATGTTCCTCATCTCTCTCAGTCCTTGTTCCAATCCCCACCTTGATGTAACTGTTTCTTCACAACTATTGGATGTGTCTTAGGAGATGAATGCCATGGATTGTTTAGATTCTTGTTGAGCTAACCACTACTTAAACTATTTGTCCCCTTGTTAAAGCTAATCATAGTAATAGTTGGTGATCGTCTGGCTGCTGTGTATAGTGGCAACCAAATTCATGATGATGAACTGAATCAAACCCGTAGTAAAGTTAGTGTTAAATCACACATGTGTATAGTCAAGTTCAGTACACTCAAGCAATTTTGTCAGATTGTAGATTCAGTATGACAAGAAAATTACTTGAAAGAAATGGGTACAGCCACTGTGATAAATATCAGTAGTATGCATTGTATATGTATGCTCAGTCATGTTCAACTCTGAGTAGTTTTCCCCTATGTGTTACAGCAGGTGATGCCTTAATTTAGTTCATGGCATTATGGCGGGACGCATGTGGTAAATGGTTACAATGGTGGCTCATGGAGTTAAAATTTTGTGTTCTGTACAGATTTGAGATGATAGAAATTCAAAATAGGTAACCAATAAGCCATGTTTTTGTTTGGTGTTGCAGTTGTCATGTGTCACAAGTTATATATGTGTGTTCATAATTATAACTGCACTTTGTCTCTCTCTTTGCAAGTGTGATATATGCATGTTCATAATTATATTTTAGTCCTAATTTTCAGATCATAACCACAGCTTGCGGAGTTTCAAAATCTAATATCTCTAATTTCCGCATCAAGCTAAGTGGTCCCGTTGTTTAGCATGTAGGCACTTTCTATTTGTTGCTTCAATGTAATGTTTAAGGTTGTTGCTTTAACAATGTTTGATCTAGATTATCAGTAAAACACACTCACAATTAGGTGTTCTTCCTTGGTTAGCTGCTTGCATTTCTTATGTTTGATTGGTTCAAGCCAGTATGACTCTTTTTCTTTGCCTTTCACAGGGGTCCTTTGCTACTGTTGGTTGTGTCCTTGCTTCTTGGAGAGGAGGGAGGGCAAATGACTTTGATGCCAGAAATAGGGGAGGTAATGAAAATACTATGCTCTATTATGCTACAGCTGCTTAGCCATTGGATCTGGTCTCCTTGAGCAAATGTTTATTCGTTTACTCATTTATGCTCTTCTTGGTGTATGTGAAGTGATACAATTGTATTCCATTGGTTTCAACTTACTTTTCCTGAACTAATTCTGTAATGAGTACACATTGGCCTCTCCAGAGGCCCTTCATAATCATATTCAAGTTATACCACTGGATAAATACTGATAAGATAACCTGATCCTAATGAGTTGGCTACAAATTCTAAATATTACTAGTTTGAGATAGAACCTAAGCAACAAAAATTGTTTGCTTTGGCTGAAGATATACGGTTTTCTTTCTCAAAGGGTATGCATGAGAGTTTGATAAGATTTGATTGCTTAGGTTTTGTTTCAATCCCATTCACTGGTCTGATGTTGTTTTTAGGATTTTGATAGTACCGAATTTCCTTTCTTTAGGAACATAAGGTCAAGTATCCATGTTGTTTGGTACCTTATAGAAGATGCATTACGCAATGGTCTCGGCAACTGCAGCGAGATTTCACAGTCACGATTTTTCCATATTGGTATGGATTCTAAAACCTTATAGGAAAATGCCATCTTTCACAAAATGAAACTATGCCTACAGAGCTGCTGAGGGATGCCCTGTAGTGGACTGGCTGAGACTGTCGAGCATCAGGTTGCAAATCTCCAGAGGTATTATATCCCTTCTTTCACTCTTGCGATCTATGTGTGACTGTATCTGCAAGCTTAGATTCAATGATTGGTTGTTGTCGCATTTGCATGGTGTCCGTCTGATTCAGAGGTTGCGATATAGTTTGTCAACCAATGGGATGGTATAGACTTGACCTTCTCGTTATGGTGTTCATTTCCATGTGCAGAAATAGATTGAATCATGCTTTGTTATAGATTCCGTAGGTCTGGTCTGTACCAAGAAATACCTGCAAATTTTAATGTTGCTATGTGCATATAAGCTTCAGTCATTTGCTGGGACATTTATTTTTTGGGACATTTATTTCGATGCTTCCTATACTACACTCTTGATTCTTTCTGTTCATGTCCTCGATATTTTATTCCCTATTGTTTCTTTCCAACAGGTACAAGGGGCTCATTGGTAGCCTGGCCTGCTTTTGGTATATCAATGAGGACATCCCTGACGTAAATTCGTTTCGTGACAGGTAATTCCACACATCACTATTTAGTGTGCCTGCTACTGTTTGCTTGGCTTGTTAATCGTCTTCATGCCTTCTGCGAAAATATTTCTTACTTTTGTAGTGGGTGATTGAGAAAGGAGCCCAAGCAGAAGGCAGAACACAGATGGAGCAGTTGACTTGTTCTTGTTCATTTCCCTTTCCGCAACGAATAGAATCCAATTAATTAATTTGGGTGTATGCTGATTGAGATAGTTAATCAATTGGGTATGTAGACCATGGTGTTGGTAGGTAAGTCTAAACTCCTCTGCATTTGCCTTTTTTCTACCTGATGAATATTCAGACTACTGATGTTGCATACGGAGGCTTACAGCATGGGGTGGCCACATCCAGCGAGGGTGGCGTTCTGTGGATTTGGCGCCCCCCATCCCAGCAGCACATGGGAGCCGGTGTCTTCGGGAAGAGCTGGGTCTCCTTGCCGGCGACCTCACCATCTTGCCAGCGACTTCAACTTCACCAGCCCATCTACAGGTATGGTAGCTCCTCCACCCCCTCTCTTCTTTGATAGTGATTACTTTGTTGTTGTTGCAGAAATAACCAAAACATGTTTGAGATTTCAATAAAAAGGATTTTATTTTACTGGCCAGTTCTAGAGAGAGAGAGAGAGAGAGAGAGAGAGAGAGAGAGAGAAAGAGATGTATGAGAAACCAAGAAAAAGAGGAGGACATGTACATTTTTCTTGAGTCCTCACCGTAACTATTACATTTTCAGATATTTCATCCCTTTCCGTGTGTGCATAATTGACCAGCCAACATGGTGACCTATCCCCAACTGAATTAACTTTACCCTCATATCAAACAAAAATGACTTCAATTGCAACTGAACTTATTCATATAATTGTAATCACTAATTGTTAATTCTCATTAACCTCTAATTAAGTATTCAAAATATCACATTACCATTGATACCATGTTTTGTATTTTCTTCTTCTATTATGAACTGCACAAGGAACACTCCACAACTGAACTTACTTAAGCAGGCTCATAGATGATATCTTGTCTGCGCAGTGGATTACCTAGAATACTGGACTTTCCATCAGCTTATTCATGACTGCACTTACTTTTTGTCAGCCTATGTGCTCAAAATAATGAGAGGATGAATGGTTTAGTTGGACACTGACCTGCTTCTTCCTGGTGATATCCATTGTAATTTTTGTTGGCGATATAATGTGCTTGACAAGCTGCCGAGATAATTCATATGCCTCTCAGTCATGTTTCTTATATTTTGTATACTTTCATTTACTAACTCAATCTAACTCACACAGTATAACTTTATTGTAGTTGCTTGAGCTGAAGCATTGAGATGGTGAAACATTAACTATTGCTGATTCTAAACTTGGAAATGCTATAAAAGAGAAGTTGGTCAGTTAGGTTCCTTAGTTGCGCTGTTCCTGTAGAATTACCAGTTCCGCTTACAGGTTTTATGTGCTTTTGCAGAAAATTGGCTGCGTTCACAATAGTGATGTGATGGAGCTAATGAGAGGGCTCATAAATCAGCTTAGTGAGCTTATATCTTGGTTGGGCACACATGACCTTGGTCCGAGGAGCTTGGGACTTTCCCACAACTTGTCTAGATACAAGCTGAAATTCAGTCCTAAAAAGGTGAGTCAATACTGTGATTAGTTCACTTGGCTGAACCATGTTAGTACAGAGCTAAATATCCATAGAAAACATGCAAAGTTTCTGATAGATCTTATTCAGATGTTGTAAACGACGTCAACTAGATGCTTTTTGTCGATATTGCATTATTACCAAATAAAACAAATAAAATAATGTGGCTTTGTGGTTTGAGACTGATACTGATACTTCATATTAGTTGCTAAAAATATGTGCTTCAGTATTTGACTACTTGTGCGAGGGTGCACATGTAAGCCGTGATGGGTTTCTAGAGTAGGTTATGTCTCCATTATGAAATTTTCCATACCATGCAATAACCTGCTAAAAATGGATATTCTCAAATAGTACTAAGAAAATAGTATTGTTTCTATTTATTTTAATATGAGCGCCTCTATTTAGAGGATTCTATGTCTAATTATTCAAAGTTCTAATATATGAAGATATATGCTCATCTTTATTTTGTTTGATGCATTTCTCATTGAGAAACTGGAATATGGAACTATTATTATCTATCAGGTGAGGAATTCATGGGCTTGTAACATGGAAAAATAATTGTAAGTGTAGTTTCAGGTAAGAACATGCCGAATATAACAGCCGAAGAAGGAAGGGACATGAGGCTGTAATGTCTTTTTTATTCCCATTCCTTTCAGGAAGTCACAGCTAGGAGTGGTGGGTGGACATATAACTGTCTGTTAGCCCTTTTATGTGTTTCTGAATGAAGTGGGAACTAATGCTAGATTCTTTTCCTGATACATAATTGATATGTACACTTACCACACTATCGTGATCACAAATGTTTACAACTGTCTGAATCGTGTGATTGCAAAGTAGAACCCACATGATTGATACTGATGATGTAATGTGTTATCAGCAGTATATCTCAATTTTGAATGTGACATGTACTGTATGTATATGCAAAAATTGAGCTTTTTGTCAACCTCTATGTTGCCTGAGTTTCCAACTTTTTTGCTTGCTCCGATCCTTCATTGTGCTTGTTAGCAATACTACACTTTGTTATTTTCACAAGGAGTGTAGTTCCATGAAACGTGAAATTTTATTATGTTAGGTGTACATTTTACCTACGGCACTAACCTCTTTTATTTGTCTATGTAATGACCATATGCATAAATAGTCGAAAATGGTGTTTGAATACTTCATTTTTAGTTGATTCTTACTATGCACCTGAATGGTTTCTAAAATTTAAAATTATTAAAGAAACACAATTTGTTTCAAAACACATTGGATTTGAATTTGGACCTTGCGCCACTTGGCTCTAGCTATGTTACATGAATAAGATAACAAAATATGCATGCTCAAGTATACATTTTCAAAGATCCTTCATTTTTCATCTTAAAGGGTTTGAAGTAGTACCCTAAGTGGTTGCTAAAACCTACTTCTACTAATGAAGTCAAATTATTTCAAAACACTTCGGGTTTGACATGGTCTTTGGGCTTGCTCAAACATGAAGTTATTGAAAAAATGAGATTTCCTTGATATATGGTTCTACAAGTGTGTCATATGGACCAATGAAAGCAAAGATATTCCGGAGATAATAACTATATGGGCTACTCCAAATGGTCTGAGAGTGGAACCAACACCTTTTATAGGCCTTCAAGTACCTGTGTGGAAGTCTACCATGCAAGCATTATCCGACGACTGGCACTCTGCTTTTTCGTACATATCCTCTGAAGACCATGATCAGACTAAGAAGATGCCTAAATATGCTGTGAGGCTGCCTATATATAAGTGTATTTCTGTAAATTGATATCAGTCATTCTACTATCTGTAAACCAATTTAAGTCATTCTACTATCTGCAATACAATCCCCATTACATTATCTTTTCATCTACATTTCTTACTTATTCTTCACTAACATTGCTTCTAATTGGCTTCTTGCGCCATTGGCGCAACCGGGTCATCTAGTATGCCTATATGAAGGATATGATTCAAGGTCAACAACAAGGCCATGTTTACAGTAAAGAAATCTTCTTCTGGTAACCGAAGAAGATTAAAGGCACATTCTTCTTACCATCACTGCTACCACTATTATTGTTTGGCCAGACAGATTATTCCTCTCAGCATCTAACATGATGTGAACAATATAAGATGAATTACAAGACAGAAATCTTCTTCAAAAGACTATGTTTATAAGCAACACATTCTGACCATGTTTACAATTACTTGATGTTGGAGCTGTCTTTGCTACTACCCTCTCTCTCTCTTTCTCTCAATCCCATGGTACAAACAAAGGTGAGGAGCTTTTGCCCCTGCTACAGAAGTGCAGATATACTAGCTCGATGAAATGAACCTTGTTTAGTTTAGTGATCTGATCTCCAATAATGTTTTTATATGAATAAAGTGCAGATAAATGTCATCAAAGATAACCAGGGATCGATCCTACAACTCATATGGCATTTGAACCACACACATATATGAACAATAAACTTCAGCTCGAGATATTCTAATGTTACTGCACCATCATCTGGCACGCGAGCAGAACAATAGCTACGACCTGCACAACGATCACGTAATCCTTCACACAATTTACTTCCCTCAACGTTTTCTTCTTATGTTTTTAGTTCAATGGTCCCAAATTCAATCCCAAAATTTGGGTAGGCATTAAACATACCAATATGAAGAGGGGGGAAACAATAATGCTAGACCTATATTTAACTCTTGTGGATAAAACAAAAAATTTCAGTATTGGTCACTATTTTGCAAGAAGAAGATCAGGTTCTTACACTAGCGCAAGACTATAAAAACTAGAATGAATGAGAAGCAACAGAAGCCCTTTAACTATTGCACAATAATTTGCATGCATGCATCTTGAATTAATTGAGTTACTCCCTGAAAAAATATGAGACAGATTTGTAGTACTTAGAGAACTCTTTCTCTCAACTCTCAAGTAGTGTTTCCCATTCCCTCCTACCACTTGGTCATCCATCAATGGCAATTTAATTAGAACAGCAAGACACCACTGCAACCGGTTTTCTTCTATCACCATGACCAGTTGAATTAAAACAGCAAGACACCACGACATCCATCTATAGTCCAAATAAATAACACTATCAGCTCATTGTAACAGTAACTAGTTTCCTTCTGAGAATCAAAGGAATCTTTCAACGTGGTTAAGCGCTTCATCTCTTTCTCCACACACGCACCCACCCAACAGAAGCCCTCCCGTCCTTCCCGAGCCGCCCCCCGCATGGGTGACTGGGAGGCCCCAGATCCCATCGCCGCCGAACCTCCCCCACTCCTCCTCCCTCGCCGCCGCCCAAGGACCCTCTCGCTCGGGTGGGGCTGGCGCGGGCCGGCACCACCGGGCCGGAGCGTGGCGGCGTGCCGGTCGCCACGGCGGGTGGTGGCGGTGCCTCGGTGACGTCGATTCCTCGCAGCAGGAGGCCTTGCGATCTGGTGCGTCGCGGCCGCCAGGGACGGCGGCGGCGTGTCCGGATCGGTTCTTGGCGGCGCGGCCGGATTGCTGGTCGTCCGTCGACACGGTGGTGGGTGCGACTCGTCGGCAGCTGGGCAGATCCGCGGGATTCTACCCTTGTCTGGCCTTGACAACGCGGGCAACTACGGGGGAAACCATAGATCTCCTTGGGATCGAGCGATGGCGGCACTTTTGCATCGTAGTCCCTCTTTAGGGCATTGTTCTGGTGTTCGCTCTGGTTGAAGGGACCAGCGACGTCGGCGGCGCACGTCTAGTGGAGCAACTGCCGATGAAAATCGCGCCGACTACAGTCATGGAGGACGATGGCGGCGTCTTAGATGCCGTTCCCTTGTCGAGGCATTGTCGTTGCAGTCTGCGTCATCAGGCTCGGGATGCTCCGGGGGAAACCCTAGATCTGGGTCTTCTGGATCGGACGATGATTATTTCCCTCCTGGGGGCATCATTTTGGAGTAAGTGCTGGCTGGGCGGATGGTGGAGCAGTACTTCATCTCACACATCGATGGCGGCGGATATCGGCGGCATGGCGCTGTGGAGGCTCGGCGTCCGATGCACGGAGATGGACTCGCGCAGGAGGAGGTTGCTATCTGGCGTCATGATGACGTCGATGGCAGAGTGGCCAGATAAGGTAGAAGCCTCAATATGTTCTGAAGACGGACCTGTGGAAGATGGCGGCTATGACACACGAGCGCGTCTGACCGGATTGTGCCCCAGACCCGGTATGTGGCTCGGCTGGGGCTTCCGAATATGTTTCGGCTTCTGGCTTTTGATGTTAGGCTTATGTGAGTGGTTTGGGTAGGGGCCCGGCTAGCACCCCTTCATCTTTTTGGATAGGAGTAGCGGCATGTGTTGCTAAGATGGTGGATTTAAGCACATTGTTGTAATACTTTGTAAGGTCCTCGAGAATAATCAATAAAGTGGCCGTATGCATCTCCCAGATGTAGAGGCCGGGGGTCATCCTCCTTCTCTAAAAAAACTAGTTTCTTTCTATGCCCAATGACCCAGTGATTACCAAACCAGACTAGTTTGGTACGAGGCAGGATAGGACAACTACACCATGGAGAGGGGGTGGGGGAGGGGAACTGACCGACCGTGGATTGGCGGAGGAGTCGTCAAGAAGTCGATCTGCTGTCCAGATCCGGTGGCTGGAGGGAGGTGTGCTGCGGAACAGTGGGGTGGGGTTACGGTTCAAGCAAAAAAGATGCATCGGAGAGGGAGAGAGAAGAGAGATGGGAGGCACTTACCAGAGCTGAGATCTCGACGACGGCTCTTTGGTCACCGGATGCGGCACGTCATCGAACGAGGGAAGAGGCGTCGTGAAATCCTGGGTAGAGAGGACATGAGAAGAGGCCGAAATCACTGTTCTGACACTTTCAGCAATCCTTGGCAGACATAAAGTATTTCATGATCTGACCCTTGTAATAACGCCACAGCACATGACGTTTCTTCCCCATACAGAAACACCGAGATAGCTCATGTTTTAGTTCCATATTCAAACGCCAAGCTAACTCGCGTTTTTACTTTACATAGAAACGCCAAGAAAGCTGGTGTTGTTGCCAGGCTGGAACACCATGAGCTTTGGCGTTTCTAGCTGAAGCTCTGAGTGCTCCGAAGGATAGACAAGAATGAAATGGCCCCTTGGGTTCATCTCGTAGCTAGAGTTAGTACGCAGAAGATGGTGGAGTACTACATTTACTTTAAGTGCTCACGGACCCTTACATGCATGCATCAAAGCACGACATGCATACAGCATCCGTCTTGTCTACTCGTTGCGTCAATGCATGTAGCCTGAGTATGGTTAGCTGCATTTTCTTCAACCACAGGCCGGCTAGCTCTTGTACTACACTGTAATACCATATAAGAGCTTCTACAGCCGAAAGTGCTCTTGTGAGCTTGAGCTCACATGCACCCTTTGCAACAGTAAAATCGAAAAACATATTTAAAAGGTTCCAAAAAATCTATTTTTTTACAACAAACATTGATGTCTTTTTGACATGCGTGCAAAATTTCATGACAAAATTACATTCATGCAAGTCTCAGTGAAAAAACAAAATCGATACTCCAAAATGCTTCCAAAAACAGTTTTTTAAGCATGAATTTGTCTTCTTTACCGAGGCCTCCACAAATGTCATTTCATCACAAAAAATGGCACGCATGTGAAACACACATCAATGTTTGTTGTCAAATAAATAAGATATTTTGAATTTTTTAGATAATTTTTTCGATTTTACTGTAGCAAAGGGTCCACGTGAGCTCGAGCTCACATACTCCATGTCCCTTCTGCAGCCACATATTACAAATATAGCCCCTCAAACACCCGCGATCGCCCAGGCACGTCCGCGGGCAGTGATCGGACATGCCTTAAATTTTACTTCTTGCATCCGGACATCTCATACTCGATTCTTATATCCATACAAAGACATACAGAAGAAGTAGAACCTATGTACTACACTGATCCTATCTACTTCTCATTGGAGATCACGACGATCTCCGTGCCCGGCTCTCGTGTCAGCATGGCATAGTAGGCGATCTTGCTCCGGACCATGACGGAGTGCTGGAGCGTGAGCAGAGCGCCTGAGCGGGAGAGGGAGGAGGTGGAAGGGCTCGGACTGGTGGCGCGAAGAGGGGAAGGGGGATGGGTTAGGGTTGCGGGACGTCGGTCGGCTTAAATAGGCAGATGTCGTCTTAGGCGGCGAGCCGGAGCAGTGCCACGCGGCGATCCCATCGCACTGATGGATGCGGCCTCCGTCGGACCGCCGGGTTTCCTGGCGTTTCTGGCTGGGGCCACGCCATCAGGCCGACATAGTGGATGTGCCCGGACGCCCCCATATTTGCCCCATATTTGGGCTGGATATTGGGGTGTCGGTCAGGGTGGGCATTTGAGGGCCGTTTGAGAGGCCCATCTGGATGAAAAATCGTGAACGGGCGGTGACCAGGCGGCCTGCCTAGCCGTTTGAGACGGGTTTTGTTGGGGAACGTAGTAATTTCAAAAAAAAAATCCTACGCACACACAGGATCATGGTGATGCATAGCAACGAGAGGGGAGAGTGCTGTCTACATACCCTCGTAGCCCGAAAGCGGAAGCGTTAGCACAACGCGGATGATGTAGTCATACGTCTTCACGATCCGATCGATCCAAGTACCGAACGTACGGCACCTCCGAGTTCAGCACACGTTCAGCTCGATGACGTCCCGCGAACTCCGATCCAGCAGATCTTCACGGGAGAGTTCCATCAGCATGACATCATGGTGACGGTGATCATGTTGCTACCGACTCAGGGCTTCGCCTAAGCACCGCTACGATATGATTGTGGTGAAATATGGTGGAGGGGGCACCGCACACGGCTAAGAGATCAAGAGATCAATTGTTGTGTCTAGAGGTGCCCCCCTGCCCCCATATATAAAGGACCAGGGGGGAGGAGGCGACTGGCCAGGGGAGGGCGTGCCAGGGAGGAGTCCTACTCCCACCGGGAGTAGGACTCCCTCTTTTCCTAGTTGGAGTAGGAGGGGGAAAGGAAGGGAAAGAGAGAAAGGAAGGAAAGGGGGGCGCTGCCCCCCCTCCTTGTCCAATTCAGACTAGAGGGGGAAGGGCGCGCGGTCTGCCCTAGCCGCCCCTCCTCTTCTCCACTAAGGGCAATCTTGGCCCATATAGTCCTCGGTGAATTCCCGTAACTCTCCGATACTCCGAAAAAACCCGAATCACTCGGAACCTTTCCGATGTCCGATTATAGTCGTCCAATATATCGACTTTACGTATCGACCATTTCGAGACTCCTCGTCATGTCCCCGATCTTATCCGGGACTCTGAACTACCTTCGGTACATCAAAACACATAAACTCATAATATAAATCGTCACCAAATGTTAAGCATGCGGACCCTACGGGTTCGAGAACTATGTAGACATGACCGAGACACGTCTCCGGTCAATAACCAATAGAGGAACCTGAATGCTCATATTGGCTCCTACATATTCTACGAAGATCTTTATCGGCCAAACCGCATAACAACATACATTGTTCCCTTTGTCATCAGTATGTTACTTGCCCGAGATTCGATCGTCAATATCTCAATACCTAGTTCAATCTCGTTACCGGCAAGTCTCTTTCTTGTTCCGTAATACATCATCCCGCAACTAACTCATTAGTTACAATGCTTACAAGGCTTATAGTGATGTGTATTACCGGGTGGGCCCAGAGATACCTCTCCGACGATCGGTGTGAGAAATCCTAATCTCGAAATACGCCAACTCAACAAGTACCTTCGGAGACACCTATAGAGCACCTTCATAATCACCCAATTACGTTGTGACGTTTGGTAGCACATAAAGTGTTCCTCCTGTAAACGGGAGTTTCATAATCTCATAGTCATAGGAACATGTATAAGTCATGAAGAAAGCAATAGCAATATACTAAATGATCAAGTGCTAAGCTAACAGAATGGGTCGAGTCAATCACGTCATTCTCCTAATGATGTGATCCCGTTAATCAAATGACAACTCATGTCTATGGTTAGGAAACTTAACCATGTTTGATTAACGAGCTAGTCAAGTAGAGGCATACTAGTGATACTATGTTTGTCTATGTATTCACACATGTATTATGTTTCCGGTTAATACAATTCTAGCATGACTAATAAACATTAATCATGAAATAAGGAAATAAATAATAATTTTATTATTGCCTTTAGGGCATATTTCCTTCAGTCTTCCACTTGCACTAGAGTCAATAATCTAGTTCACATCGCCATGTGATTTAACACCAATAGTTCACATCATCATGTGATTAACACCCATAGTTCACATCGTCATGTGACCAACACCCAAAGGGTTTACTAGAGTCAATAATCTAGTTCACATCGCTATGTGATTAACACCCAAAAGTACTAAGGTGTGATCATGTTTCGCTTGTGAGAGAAGTTTAGTCTATGGGTCTGCCACATTCAGATCTGTATGTATTTTGCAAATGTCTATGTCAACAATGCTCTGCACGGAGCTACTCTAGCTAATTGCTCCCACTTTCAAAATGTATCCAGATTGAGACTTAGAGTCATCTAGATAAGTGTCAAAATTTGCATCGATGTAACCCTTTATGACAAACCTTTTGTCACCTCCATAATCGAGAAACATATACTTATTCCATTAAGGATAATTTTGACCGCTGTCTAATGATTTACTCCTAGATCACTATTGTACTCCCTTGCTAAACTCAGTGTAGGGTATACAATAGATCTGGTACACAGCATGGCATACTTTATAGAAACTATGGCTGAGGCATAGGGAATGACTTTCATTCTCTTTCTATCTTCTGTCGTGGTCGGGCTTTGTGTCTTACTCAATTTCACACCTTGCAACACAGGTAAGAAATCTTTCTTTGACTGTTCCATTTTGAACTACTTCAAAATCTTATCAAGGTATGTACTCATTGAAAAAAACTTATCAAGCATCTTGATCTATCTCTATAGATCTTCATACTCAATATGCAAGTAGCTTCACCGAGGTCTTTATTTGAAAAACTCCTACCAAATACTCCTTTATGCTTTCCAGAGAATTCTACATTATTTCCGATCAACAATATGTCATTCACATATATTTAACAGAAATGTTGTAGTGCTCCCACTCACTTTCTTGTAAATATAGGCTTCACCACAAGTCTATATAAAACTATATGCTTTGATCAACTCATCAAAGTGTATATTCCAACTCTGAGATGCTTGCACGAGTCCATAGATGGATCGCTGGAGCTTGCACATTTTGTTAGCACCTTTAGGATCGACAAAACCTTCTGGTTGCATCATATACAACTCTTCTTTAAAAAATAAATTAAGGAATGTAGTTTTGACATCCATTTGCCAGATTTCATAAGATGTGGCAATTCGCTAACATGATTCGGACAGACTTAAGCATCGCTACGAGTGAGAAAAATCTCATCGTAGTCAACACCTTCAACTTTGTCAAAACCTTTTTCGACAAGTCTAGCTTTGTAGATAGTAACACTACTATCAGCGTCCGCCTTCCTCTTTAAAATCCATTTATTTTCTATGGCTTGCCGATCATCGGGCAAGTCAACCAAAGTCCACACTTTGTTTTCATACATGGATCCCATCTCAGATTTCATGGCCTCAAGCCATTTCGCGGAATCTGGGCTCATCATCGCTTCCTCATAGTTCGTAGGTTCGTCATGGTCAATTAACATGACAGTGACGCCCGGATATTTAAGCTACAGTAATCTTTGCTAACATTGCCACATCACCACAATTACCGTTGTTAATCTCGCGATGATTCAACCCCGTTCGAATTCAAAATTCAAATTCAAGATAAACGATAAAAGTTTTCAAAATATTAAACTAAAATGTTTGGAGTGTGCAGTTAAATGCCTAGGTAATTATTGTGCAACATACCCCCTTTTAGAAAATGTCTAAATATATTAAAATGAAATAAGACGGAAAAGTGAAATAAATAAAAGGAAAATACAAATCAAACAAAAAAAGAGGCAGACCCCCCCACTAGGCCATCTGTGGCTTAGCTAGCCAACCCAACTAGGCAAAGGCCCAACCGACTGGCCCAGTCGGCCACCCCCCCCACTACCCCTTATCCTCTCTCTCCCGTAACCTAACCCAATCACTCCCCCACTCCCCTCCCCACGACGCGCCCCCTTCCCCCCGATCTAGATCGGATCGGGCTCGCGGCACCACCCGCTGCCTCGCGACCGAACGTCGCCGCCGCCGAAGCTCCTCGCCGGACGGCCTCCCCGGAGCGCTCCCTCGCCGGTCTGCCTCGTCTACGTCGACGCCATCGTCTCCGACCACCACCCCGACCCCCGCTGCCCCGAACCCTGCACCCCGCCGTGAGCCTTGCTCCCTCCCTCTCCCTGCGCCCACCGCGCTCACTGCGACCTGGGGCCATCCCGGTCGCACCTGTACCTGCCGCACGTGCCGCCCGTTCCGCCGTGGCCTCTTCCTCCCCGCCTCGACCGGCATGGCCAGCCGCCTCGCCTCCATCGATGCGTGACGCCCTTCCCCGCGCCACCCGCTCCGGTCGCCGCTTCCCTGCCATTGTCCTCGCCTCCAGCACTTCGCGCTCGTCTGCGCTGACCGCACCCTCCCTGGACGCACCAGGGCTTTGCCCTCCTCCCGCCGCGTCTCGCGCCCCCTGAGCCCCGCTGCAGCTTCGCCTGCACCTGCCGCCGAGCCCGCTCCGCCCCTGCATCCCTCGCCTCGCCGCGCGCCTAGCCCCGCATTGCCGCTGGCGCCCCGACACCCTCCGTCGGCAGCCTCGCCAGCCTCCGCCGTGCCCTCGCCGACGCAAGTGGTCGGGAGCCCGCAGTGCCCATTCGGGTGGCGCCCGTGCCCTGTGCCCGCTCGGGTGCGCCCGCAACCGGTAGCCCGCCCCGCTAAGGCCCCATGGCCCTATGACACGGGGGCCCCACGGCCCCAGAACGTTTTAATAAAAAGAAGAGAAAAGGAATTTAAAGAAAATAAAATATAATAATAAATAATAAAAATAAATAATTAATTAACTTAATTAATTCTGATTAAATTAACCAATTAAGATTAATTAACCTAATGATTAATTAACCTAATTAACTACTGTTAATTAGCTAATTAATTAGTATGACACTGGGGCCCACCCCCCTAATTAATTTTGATTAGTTTAATTAAACTGTTTAATTAAAATGTGTCACTGACCAGTGGGACCCACTGGTCAGGTTGACCAGTCAACCCCTGTTGATTGCTGACGTCAGCATGACATCATGCTGATGTCATAAATCCATTTTCGAATTAATTTAAATAATTAATTAAATTCCAGAAATTAATAAAATCTTTAGAAAATCATATCTTTTAATCCGTAACTCGGATTAAATTATTTTCAACATGAAAGTTGCTCAGAACGACGAGACGAATCCGGATACGCAGCCCGTTCGTTCGCCACTCATCCCTAGCATAGCGAACACACAACCTTCCCCCTCCGGCTCCTCTGCCCGAAAACGCGAAACACCGGGGATAATTTCCCGGATGTTCCCCCCCTTCACCGGTACCACCTCGTACCGTGTTAGGGCACACCTAGCATCACGCTTTGTCATGTCATGCATCGTCATGCATTTGTTTGCATTGTATTTATTGTTTCTCCCCCCTCTTCTCTCGCTAGACACCAAGACCGACGCCGCTGCTACCCAGTACGACTACGGTGTTGACGACCCCTCTCTCTTGCCAGAGCAACCAGGCAAGCCCCCCCTTGATCAGCAGAGATCGCCTACTCTTCTCTATACTGCTTGCATTAGAGTAGTGTAGCATGTTACTGCTTTCCGTTAATCCTATCCTGATGCATAGCCTGTCCTTGCTACTACTGTAGTTACCTTTACCTGCAACGCTAATGCTTAGTATAGGATGCTAGATTATCATCAGTGGCCCTACACTCTTGTCCGTCTGCCATGCTATACTACTGGGCCGTGATCACTTCGGGAGGTGATCACGGGCATATACTATATACTTTGCACTGTTACACTACCTGTGGTACTGTTCGGAGTTGGGGGCTGGAGGGGCAGGTGGCTCCATCCTGGTAGAGGTGGGCCTGGGTTCCCGATGGCCCTCGACTGTTACTTTGTGGCAAAGCGACAGGGCAGGTTGAGACCACCTAGGAAAGAGGTGGGCCTGGCCCTGGTCGGCGTTCGCGGTGTCTTCAAGATAACACGTTTAACGAGATCTTGGTATTTAATCTGAGTCTGGCCACTGGCTTATACGCACTAACCATCTACGCGGCGACAGTTATGGGCACTCGACGTCGTGGTATCAGCCGAAGCCTTCGTGACGTCACCGACTGAGTGGCGCGCGCCGGATTGGACCGTAAGCCTGCTCTTGTATTAAGGGGCTAGTTCTGCTTCCGGCCGCGTTCGCAACATGCAGGTGTGCAAAGGGAGACGGGCCCAGACCCCTGCGCCATAGGATTTAGACCGGCGTGCTGACCTCTCTGTTGTGCCTAGGTAGGGCTACGACGTGTTGATCTTCCGAGGCCGGGCATGACCCAGAAAAGTGTGTCCGGCCAAATGGGATCGAGCGTGTTGGGTTATGCGGTGCACCCCTGCAGGGAAGTTAATCTATTCGAATAGCCGTGATCTTCGGTAACAGGATGACTTGGAGTTGTACCTTGACCTTATGACAACTAGAACCGGATACTTAATAAAACACACCCTTCCAAGTGCCAGATACAACCGGTGATCGCTCTCTCACAGGGCGACGAGGGGAGGATCATCGGTTAGGGTTATGCTATGCGATGCTACTTGGAGGACTTCAGTCTACTCCCTTCTACATGCTGCAAGATGGAGGTGGCCAGAAGCGTAGTCTTCGACAGGGTTAGCTATCCCCCTCTTATTCTGGCTTTCTGCAGTTCAGTCCACCGATATGGCCCTTTACACATTTACCCATGCATATGTAGTGTAGCTCCTTGCTTGCGAGTACTTTGGATGAGTACTCACGGTTGCTTTCTCCCTCTTTTCCCCCTATCCCTTCTACCTGGTTGTCGCAACCAGATGTTGGAGCCCAGGTTCCAGACGCCACCGTCGACGGCGACTCCTACTACACCAGAGGTGCCTACTACTACGTGCTGCCCGCTAACGACGACCAGGAGTAGTTAGGAGGATCCCAGGCAGGAGGCCTGCGCCTCTTCCGATCTGTATCCCAGTTTGTGCTAGCCTTCTTAAGGCAAACTTGTTTAACTTATGTCTGTACTCAGATATTGTTGCTTCCGCTAACTCGTCTATGATCGAGCTCTTGTATTCGAGCCCTCGAGGCCCCTGGCTTGTAATATGATGCTTGTATGACTTATTTTATTTGTAGAGTTGTGTTGTGATATCTTCCCGTGAGTCCCTGATCTTGATCGTACACGTTTGCATGTATGATTAGTGTACGATTAAATCGGGGGCGTCACAAGTTGGTATCAGAGCCGACTACCTGTAGGAATCCCCTTTTCAACTCCTTGGCCGAAGTTGAGTCTAGACATTAAAACACTTTTACTAACATGGATGTGTGTCTTACGGGCACACGTCGCCATTGGGTGGTAGTAGGATCTTTTATTCCTCAACCTATACTCTGGGACTCTGACATCTCTTTTATTCGGGTTAAACGATTTTACTAACTCTGACTCTAGGTTCTCGATAATGCTTTCTCCCGGAGAGCCCCTTATTACAGATGATCGTCTGCTGCACCAGAAGAATCCGAAGATACTCTCCGATGTTCTCTTGAGACTTTATGGCGTCGCTTTTGCAATTCCCTTCCACCGATAAACCCCTGTGGATAACCACGTATACTCGCCTTTCATACGATGCTTCCCAGCTGATCTTGTTATTACGAGATACCTCAAAATTCTCTCTGTTATTCCGAGAATCTTTTGAGCTTACTGCCTTGCTGTTCTCTGTCAGCTGAATACCCCTACGGATAATTCTCGCACTTATCGAGTATCCGCTCAGTCCGAGTTGTTCATGTGTTTCGCCAAAGTTTTCAAAATATCATTCGATCTTCCGAAAATCCCGAGCAGCCTATTGCTCTTGAAATTCTCGCTTGCTTGAATTATGGATAATCCCATAAGTTTCTTAATCTTATTGGCCTCCCTTGTCTTTATCATTTTAAGTCCGTTGATTCAATATGTTGAGGATGCCCGCATTCCTCAGTCGAATCCTAGGATTCATCCTTCCGGCTCAGACATCATTTGGATATGAGCTGGTTCTTGACCAATCAATGCCTTGATCGTTTGTGCTTCTAAGTCTATTGAGCTTATTCATTTTTGATCAGAACGATTGCTTCTGATCCCTTGATTTGGAAATCATAAAATTTCCTTACATTGAGCTTTCAGTTAGTTAGTTGTTTCTATCGGCTGATCCCCTTGCATTCTTTCTTCTTCTGGTAAAGTACCGATACTCACATCAGCTCCGTTGTGGATCGTCAGATCCATTGTTCGATTTCATCCGACATCATATTCAATAACCTTGTGAGCCTTTCCACCGTTATATAATACCTTTGGTAAGTTGTATCCTCTGCCTTGTCAACCATGCTCTACTTTCGAGCTTGTGTTATTTACGATTGGAGCTTGTGGTATATGACTCCATGATACCCTGACAGGTTGAACCTATGCCTTTCTTAATCTGTGTGAACCCGAAAGTTTTCACGGGTCATACTCCTCTGGTAATTCACCAGGTAGGTTTTGACACTGAAATCATTTTTAACTAGAGCAGTGAATGAAAGGTTATGCATTGAAGAAGTGGGAGTCGACCTTGAACTTTGTGTTCATGCCCATGGACACGATGTAGATCTTATCATTAAAGCTGCTCTTAAATTAAATTTTCCCCTTGGTATAAGTTCTTATATCTGGGATCCGGCCTTTTCAATCATGGTTTCGACCATATGTTCTCCTTTGACCCCATTACACGGGCAAGTTTAAGTACTTGTCTTCTGCGGAGTAATACCCCCAGTCCAACCTCTACTTTGATTTGTCGTCGAGTATTACCCCCTGGTATCTCAAGATTATCACGAGACTGCATAACTTCTTATGAGATCTTCATCAAGTGCTACATTCTCGTTGATTCCAATTTTTCATGGGCTCTGAGTTAGTTAACACTCAAAGACACCAATAACTGACTCAAGTCCGCACCGCGGTTAAACAACTCTTGGTAACCTTCATCACTTACGAGTTTGAACTCGATCACGTCATCCCTAGCCTGCTCGGCTATTCCTTATCGTGTTACTCTTAACTGTGCTACCTCGTCCTTCTTCCCGGAGCACAATTTTCGATGATGAGCTAAGCTTACGTCAATTTTCCTCATCATATCATTTCTCTTTAAACCACAAGCTTGGTTTCGAGTTTGTGCCGTACCCGTGGTTCCAATAACCTTTCGCTTCATCATTCTTTTGACTTGATGTCATCACCGATGGATTCCATCTTCATGAAATCTCTCAACAATTGTGTCGTGATCATCATCAATCTTATGAGCTCTTCTAGAATATCAATCGAAGTCATGATGAGAAATATCATTCTTGCCCCTCGATGAATTGTGTTATCATTGACAACTTTATTGCCTTCCCTCCAACACAAACTTGTTCGTGTTCTGTGTTGTACCTTGAGTTCCTTGCTACCCAACATTTGTTCTTCTTTACCTTGGAGTATTACCATCTTTTATATCAAGGATGTCGTGCTTAGCACACCTGGCCGGAGGCCCTATGGTTATAGATTCCTTTTCGGCAAGGTTATCCATTCTACCATGAGAAAATCGTAAGACTTATTCTACAAGTTATTCCTGATGGATCCTTTGTGTTTCCAAAGTCTAACCTTTGCCTGAAGACCATGTCAATGCTATCTCAAAGCATATATGTGGTACTCCGATTATCAATAAGAGCATTTTAAGCACAATGCTAAATTATCGTTATCAATTATCCAAACACCGTTGTATGGGTAATGTCATGAAATTTCTCTCCCCTTTTCCTAGAGGGTTTTCTACGTTATATCCTGTCATGGCTATCATGCTCTGTTTGTCCTTGGGAAGGATATACCCCCTAAAATTTGTGTTTAAACACATTTTTATTTCCATTGTTATGTTTAATATGAAGATCACCTTTTCCTTTCCATTGTTTTGTTTACCCCTTCTGATGACCTATATGATCTAAGTAGTAATGTTCTTCTCGTACACCTTGGTGTACAATTGTGTCAGTAAGACCCTGTTGCTTTTGTTGATAGCATTCCGGTAACCACCGATGGACGAGAACTTTGCCTATTGGTCCGCCTCGTGTCAACGAGCAGGAAAATGGTTCTCTTCGTCCCTCACCCTTGGTACCGACGTTGTTGCCGACATAATTGACAGGCTACCCTCTGACATGTCTTGCTATCATGACCGTGCAAGATGTCAGTCCCCTTCCTACTTTTAACCGCATGGTGGGCCCATAACCCAAAGTTCCACAGGATCGAAACCTGGCTCTCATGTACACCCCATGTTCCCAAAGTTATTCCTCGTGCGTGGCCTTGTGTGTAATTCACGAGCCACCTTCCGATGAGATCATCAAATCTGGTATCAGCCGTAATACTTATTCTCATTGCTCTGAACCCCTTTCACTTTATGATTAGGCCATCGAACAATTGCCTGCCCATTGGAATCTTCTCATGTTACCTTCTTACTTTACTCCCGATATTTTCTTAAGTATCTATTCGAGAGTTACTCATGTGATCATTCATGGGGTAACCCCCAGATGATTTCCCCTGATAACATTCTATCGATGTCGGGCTGCCCCTTTCCTATTCGTAAGTACGTTGGAGTTCCCAAAGAAAAGGATGACTTCACCATGATGACCTAAAGCAGAGAAATGAAGGCATCAACATAATGGATCGACTGCTTCAGGAAGAGCAACCAAGACTGAGGATGCTCGTTAGAATTTCGTAACCAAATCCCTTCCCCCTCCTTTCCCCTCTTAAATCTCGGGACGAGATTTCTTGTAGTGGAGGAGAATTGTGATGCCCGGATATTTAAGCTACAGTAATCTTTGCTAACAATGCCACATCACCACGATTACCGTTGTTAATCTCGCGATGATTCAACCCCGTTCGAATTCAAAATTCAAATTCAAGATAAACGATAAAAGTTTTCAAAATATTAAACTAAAATGTTCGGAGTGTGCAGTTAAATGCCTAGGTAATTATTGTGCAACAAACCCCCTCTTAGAAAATGTCTAAATATATTAAAATGAAATAAAACGGAAAAGTGAAATAAATAAAAGGAAAAGACAAATCTAACAAAAAAAGAGGCAGACCCCCCCCCACCTGGGCCATCTGTGGCTCAGCTAGCCAGCCCAATTGGGCAAAGGCCCAGCCGACTGGCCCAGCCGGCCACTCCCCCCCACTACCCCTTATCCTCTCCCTCCCGTAACCTAACCCAATCACTCCCCCACTCCCCTCC
>NC_041382.1:303738250-303739357 GCF_002162155.2 Triticum dicoccoides | reverse complement strand
TCCCCACGACGCGCCCCCTTCCCCCCGATCCAGATCGGATTGGGGCTCGCGGTGCCAACCGCCGCCTCGCGACCGAATGTCGCCGCCGCCGAAGCTCCTCGCCGGACGGTCTCCCCGGAGCGCTCCCTCGCCGGTCTGCCTCGTCTACGTCGACGCCATCGTCTCCGACCACCACCCCGACCCCCGCTGCCCCGAACCCTGCACCCCACCGTGAGCCTTGCTCCCTCCCTCTTCCTGCGCCCACCGCGCTCACTGCGACCTGGGGCCATCCCGGTCGCGCCTGTACCTGCCGCACGCGCCGCCCGTTCCGCCGTGGTGTAACACCCCGGATGTAACTTTCCCTATTTGCACTCCAACTCTTGCCGTTTCTGGCGTTAAGTTATTTTATTTTCTCGGGTTCGGGTTTTTGTCTCCGTGTGTTGTTGTCGTTGTCATGCATCTCATATCATGTCATCATGTGCATTGCATTTGCATACGTGTTCGTCTCATGCATCCGAACATTTTCCCCGTTGTCCGTTTTGCATTCCGGCGCTTTGTTCTCCTCCGGTGGCCATTTCTAGCTTTCTTTCGTGTGTGGGGATTAAAGATTTCCAGATTGGACCGGGACTTGCCAAGCGGCCTTGGTTTACCACCGGTAGACCGCCTGTCAAGTTTCGTATCATTTGGACTTCGTTTGATACTCCAACGGTTAACCGAGGGACCGAAAAGGCCTCGCGTGTGTTGCAGCGCAACACCCCTCCAATTTGGCCCAAAACCCACCAAGCTCTGCTCCATGTCCTAGAGCGTTCGATCACGATCGCGTGGCCGAAAACCGCACCTCATTTGGACTCTCCTAGCTCCACTTATGCCTATAAATAGCCCCCTCGTTTTCGGATCTCTTCTTCCTCCCCGAAACCCTAGTCTAAAAAAAACAGATCCCCGCACCGACGGACGTGTCCGCCCCCGGCCGGACAGCGTCCGCCGCCGCCCGCGCCCAACCGGGCGTTGCCACGTGGCCCTCGCCACTCCGCCGCCGCCGCGGCCCGGGAGGCCCGAGTCGGGCCCCCGAGGCCCGTAGCCACGCCGCCGCCCGGGTCATCCTCCGCCGCCCGCGCCGCCCTTCTTCTC
>NC_041382.1:303624808-303737784 GCF_002162155.2 Triticum dicoccoides | reverse complement strand
CTCCGGCCGCCGCCGACCCCACCGTCCGGCAGCCCTCGCCGGCGCCGACTCCCTCCTCGCCGGAGCCCTGCTTCCTCGCCGGAGAGCTTCGGTGAACAGTGCCGGCCGCGCCTCGGTTTCCGTGCGAAACCCTAGATCTAATCCGAGAGGTTGATTTTTTTGCTGTCCCAGGAATTTTCACTTCATATGCTCCTGTTCGAGCCCCCGTAACTTTGCATCCGTAGATCCGATTTGAGCATATAGTATATCAAAATGTTCGCCTTGACGAGTACATCATTTCATTCCATTGCATGATTTTCATTTAACCTCATCTTGATGCCCAAAATGCTGTTAGAAGGAGGCTTCGTGAGTTAATTGTCAGATCTGCTAGTTCATCTTAGACTTTTGTCATTTTTGCCATGATTATTGTGTGCATGCTATGCCTGTGAGTCCTTCATATGTTTTGTTAAGGATTTTGTCTTATTTCCAGAGGTGCAACCCATGCATTTTTAGGATGTGTGTGATGACTTGTGCAAGCTTGCAAAGTGAGGCACCCGGTAAATCTGTTTTCAGGGACTTAGTAGTTTTCACTAAGTCTGGGATTATTTAGTTCATGATGCCATATGTTCAGCTTGTTTCCTAGTGATCCGTGCCTCTTTTGAGGATGATCAGTAAGGAAGTTTTTTTAATCTTGTTATGCTCTATCCATTCATGTCTTTGTTTGCAATTATGGAGCACCCTAGCTTGAGTCAATTGAGCTCTGCTTTTGCTTCGTGGTGAATCTGGGCAGATCGTCAACTCATTTGCGATTTTGCCGATGTTCTTGTAGTTGATCCGTGCATGCTATGTCATTGTTCTTGCCATGTATAGCTAGAATTTTGTGCCTTCTTAATGGATGTATGCTTGCCTTGCCACGACTTGCAACGTGGTGAGTGCATCGAGCTCGTTTACATGCCTTCGTGAGTTATATTTCAGCATGTCTCAGTTTTTACTAAGTCTGAAAACTGATTATGTTTTTGCAATGTTCGTGTGCTCGTTAGTATATTTTGTGATCCCTTTTGGCCCCAGGTCACTTTGGGTCTTTTGTTAAGCTTGTTGAGTAGCTCCATGCCATGTTCTTATTTGTCATAATCAGGTCAAGTATCATGTTGTTTTGCTGCTCCGAAGAGGGCTTCGTGATCTGAAATTTCAGACAAGTGTTAATTTCACCAAGTCTGGAATCTGTTTTGCATTTGCGTTTTTGCCATGCTTGTTTGAACCTCATAATGGATGAATTGGCCGTGGCTCAGTGCTAGTCTTTTGTTAAGTATCTTGTGTGCATCCCTTCCATGTATTTTGTTGTCTTGTTTGGTTGCTGTAGCATGTTCATTTCATTGCATTTAGATGCCTACTTGCTGTAAATCGCAGACCGGTGTCATTTTTTGAAACGCTTGCCATTTCCTAACCGTAACTCCGATTCCGGCGTTCTTTATATCGTTTTCAAGCGATTTCATCTCATCTTTCCAGTGGCACCCTTGGAATTCCAAGTTGAGGCCAGGTTCATGCATTTCCTGTCATATCTTGCATTTTACATCCCGCATCGCATCCCGCATAGCATATCTTCATTTCATCATATTGCTTGGTCTTGCACGTGGTTGATTGTATCCTTGTTGCTTGTTTGTCTTGTTTGGGTAGAGCCGGGAGACGAGTTCGCTACCGAGGAGCCCGTTGAGTTTGCTTGTGAGGATCCAGTCAACTCTGACAACTGTGCAGGCAAGATGATCATACCCTCGAAATCACTATTATCTTTGCTATGCTAGTTTGCTCGCTCTTGCTATGCCAATGCTACGATGCCTACCATTTGCTTGTCAGCCTCCCAATTGACATGTCAAACCTCTAACCCACCTTGTCCTAGCAAACCGTTGATTGGCTATGTTACCGCTTTGCTCAGCCCCTCTTATAGCGTTGCTAGTTGCAGGTGAAGATTGGAGGCCATTCCTTGTTGGAACATCTTTTATTTACTTGTTGGGATATCATTATATTGCTATGTTATCTTAATGCATCTATATACTTGGTAAAGGGTGGAAGGCTCGGCCTCTCGCCTAGTGTTTTGTTCCACTCTTGCCGCCCTAGTTTCCGCCATATCGGTGTTATGTTCCCGGATTTTGCGTTCCTTACGCGGTTGGGTTATAATGGGAACCCCTTGATATTTCGCCTTGATTAAAGCTTTTCCAGCAATGCCCAACCTTGGTTTTACCATTTGCCACCTAGCCTTTTCTTTCCCTTGGGTTCTACAGACTCAAGGGTCATCTTATTTTACCCCCCGGGCCAGTGCTCCTCTGAGTGTTGGTCCACCTGTCAGCTGCCGGTGGCCACCAGGGGAAACTCTCGGCTGGCCTACCCGTACCTAAGACAATCTGAGTGTGCCCTGAGAAAGAGATATGTGCAGCTCCTATCGGAATTTGTCGGCACATTAGGGCGGTGTTGCTGGTCTTGTTTTAACCTGTCAAAGTGTCCTGAGTTACCGAGATACCGAGTCTGATCGGAACGTCTTGGGAGGAGGTCTATTCCTTCGTTGACCGTGAGAGCTTGTCATGGGCTAAGTTGGGACTCCCCTGCAGGGATTGAACTTTCGAAAGCCGTGCCCGCGGTTATGGGCAGATGGGAATTTGTTAATGTCCGGTTGTAGATAACTTGAACCTTAATTAATTAAAATGAATCAACTGAGTGTGTTACCGTGATGGCCTCTTCTCGGCGGAGTCCGGGAAGTGGACACGGTGTTGGAGTAATGTTTGCGCAGGTTGTTCCTCTAGTTTTTCACGCTCGCGCTTTGCCTCCTCTTCTCGCTCTCTTTTGCGAATATGATAGCCACCATATATGCCAGTCGCTTGCTGCAGCTCCACATATATTGCCTTACCCTTCCTATAAGCTTAAATAGTCTTGATCGCGAGGGTGCGAGATTGTTGAGTCCCTGTGGCTCACAGATTACTATTACACCAGATGCAGGTCCAGGTGATTCCGCTCCAGGTGACGAGTACGAGCTCAAGTGGGAGTTTGACGAAGACTCTCAGCGATACTACGTGTTTTTTCCTGACGATCAGTAGTGGTGCCTAGTTGGGGTTTGATTGGGACCTTGTCGCATGTTGGGTTTTTCTTCTATTTTGGCGCCGTAGTCGGGCCATGAGTGTTTGTATGATGGATGTTATTTATGTACTTTGATGTGACATGGTGAGTGTAAGCCAACCATGTTCTCCCCTTTATTATTCATATTACATGGGATGTTGTGAAGATTGCCTAACTTGCGACATATGCCTTCAATGCGATTATGTCTCTAAGTCGTGCCTCGGCACGTGGGAGCTATAGTCGCATCGAGGGTGTTACACGTGGCCTCTTCCTCCCCGCCTCGCCCGGCACGGCCAGCCACCTCGCCTCCATCGATGCGCGCCGCCCTTCCCCGCGCCACCCGCTCCGGTTGCCGCTTCCCTGCCACTGTCCTCGCCTGCAGCGCTTCGCGCTCATCGGCGCTGACCGCACCCTTCCTGGATGCACCAGGGCTTGGCCCTCCTCCCGCCGCGTCTCGCGCCCCCTCAGCCCCGCTGCAGCTCCTCCTGCACCTGCCGCCGAGCCCGCTCCGCCCCTGCATCCCTCGCCTCGCCGCGCGCCTAGCCCCGCATCACCGCTGGCGCCTCGACACCCTCCGTCGGCAGCCACGCTCGCCTCCGCCGTGCCCTCGCCGACGCCAGTGGTCGGGCGCCCGCAGTGCCCATTCGGGCGGCGCCCGTGCCCTGTGCCCGCTCGGGTGCGCCCGCAACCGGTAGCCCGCCCCGCTAAGGCCCCATGGCCCTATGACACGAGGGCCCCACGACCCCTGAACGTTTTAATAAAAAAAGAGAAAAGGAATTTAAATAAAATAAAATATAATAATAAATAATAAAAATAATTAATTAACTAACTAATTAATTAACTTAATTAACTCCGATTAAATTAACCAATTAAGATTAATTAACCTAATGATTAATTAACCTAATTAACTACTGTTGATTAGCTAATTAATTAGTATGACAGTGGGCCCCACCCCCCTAATTAATTTTGATTAGTTTAATTAAACAGTTTAATTAAAATGTGTCACTGACCAGTGGGACCCACTGGTCAGGTTGACCAGTCAACCCCTGTTGATTGCTGACGTCAGCATGACATCATGCTGATGTCATAAATCCATTTTCGAATTAATTTAAATAATTAATTAAATTCCAGAAATTAATAAAATATTTAGAAAATCATATCTTTTAATCCGTAACTCGGATTAAATTATTTTCAACATGAAAGTTGCTCAGAACGACGAGACGAATCCGGATACGCAACCCGTTCGTCCGCCACGCATCCCTAGCATAGCGAATACGCAACCTTCCCCATCCGTCTCCTTTGCTTGAAAATGCGAAACACCGGGGATAATTTCCCGGATGTTCCCCCCCCTTCACCGGTACCACCCCGTACCGCGTTAGGGCACACCTAGCATCACGCTTTGTCATGTCATGCATCGTCATGCATTTGTTTGCATTGTATTTATTGTTTCCCCCCCCTCTTCTCTCGCTAGACACCGAGACCGACGCCCCTGCTACCCAGTACGACTACGGTGTTGACGACCCCTCTCTCTTGCCAGAGCAACCAGGCAAGCCCCCCCTTGATCACCAGATATCGCCTACTCTTCTCTATACTGCTTGCATTAGAGTAGTGTAGCATGTTACTACTTTCCGTTAATCCTATCCTGATGCATAGCCTGTCCTTGCTACTACTGTTGTTACCTTTACCTGCAATCCTAATGCTTAGTATAGGATGCTAGATTATCATTAGTGGCCCTACACTCTTGTCCGTCTGCCATGCTATACTACTGGTCCGTGATCACTTCGGGAGGTGATCACGGGTATATACTATATACTTTGCACTGTTACACTACCTGTGGTACTGTTCGGAGTTGGGGGCTGGGGGGGCAGGTGGCTCCATCCCGGTAGAGGTGGGCCTGGGTTCCTGACGGCCCTCGGCTGTTACTTTGTGGTGGAGCGACAGGGCAGGTTGAGACCACCTAGGAGAGGGTGGGCCTGGCCCTGGTCGGCATTCGCGGTGTCTTCAAGAGAACATGTTTAACGAGATCTTGGTATTTGATCTGAGTCTGGCCACTGGCTTATACGCACTAACCATCTACGCGGGGACAGTTATGGGCACTCGACGTCGTGGTATCAGCCGAAGCCTTCGTGACGTCAGCGACTGAGTGGCGCGCGCCGGATTGGACCGTAAGCCTGCTCTTGTATTAAGGGGGCTAGTTCTGCTTCCAGTCGCGTTCGCAACGTGCAGGTGTGCAAAGGGCGATGGGCCCAGAACCCTGCGCCATAGGATTTAGACCGGCGTGCTGACCTCTCTGTTGTGCCTAGGTAGGGCTGCGACGTGTTGATCTTCCGAGGCCGGGCATGACCCAGAAAAGTGTGTACGGCCAAATGGGATCGAGCGTGTTGGGTTATGTGGTGCACTCCTGCAGGGAAGTTAATCTATTCGAATAGCCGTGATCTTCGGTAACAGGACGACTTGGAGTTGTACCTTGACCTTATGACAACTAGAACCGGATACTTAATAAAACACACCCTTCCAAGTGCCAGATACAACCGGTGATCGCTCTCTCACAGGGCGACGAGGGGAGGATCATCGGTTAGGGTTATGCTATGCGATGCTACTTGGAGGACTTCAGTCTACTCCCTTCTACATGCTGCACGATGGAGGTGGCCAGAAGCGTAGTCTTCGACAGGATTAGCTATCCCCCTCTTATTCTGGCTTTCTGTAGTTTAGTCCACCGATATGGCCCTTTACACATTTACCCATGCATATGTAGTGTACCTCCTTGCTTGCGAGTACTTTGGATGAGTACTCACGGTTGCTTTCTCCCTCTTTTCCACCTATCCCTTCTACCTGGTTGTCGCAACCAGATGTTGGAGCCCAGGTTCCAGACGCCACCGTCAACGACGACTCCTACTACAATGGAGGTGCCTACTACTATGTGCTTCCCGCTGACGACGACCAGGAGTAGTTAGGAGGATCCCAGGCAGGAGGCCTGCGCCTCTTCTGATCTGTATCCTAGTTTGTGCTAGCCTTCTTAAGGCAAACTTGTTTAACTTATGTCTATACTCAGATATTGTTGCTTCCACTGACTCTTCTATGATCGAGCTCTTGTATTCGAGCCCTCGAGGCCCCTGGCTTGTAATATGATGCTTGTATGACTTATTTTATTTGTAGAGTTGTGTTGTGATATCTTCCCGTGAGTCCCTGATCTTGATCGTACACATTTGCATGTATGATTAGTGTACGATTAAATCGGGGGTGTCACAATGACCTCCAGAACTGGATTACCGTACCACTCTGGTGTGGATCTCACTATGTTTGACCTACGAGGTTCGGCAGTAACTTGATCTGAAGTTACATGATCATCATCATTAGCTTCCTCACTAATTGGTGTAGGAGTCACAGAAACAGATTTCTATGATGAACTACTTTCCAATAAGGGAGCAGGTACAGTTACCTCATCAAGTTCTACTTTCCTCCCACTCACTTATCTCGAGAGAAACTCCTTCTCTAGAAAGGATCCATTCTCAGCAACAAAATATCTTTCCTTCGGATCTGTGATAGAAGGTGTACCCAACAGTTACTTTTGGGTATCCTATGAAGATGCACTTCTCCGACTTAGGTTTGAGCTTATCAAGATGAAACTTTTTCACATAAGCATCACAACCCCAAACTTTAAGAAACGACAGCTTAGGTTTCTTACTAAACCACAGTTCATATGGTGTCGTCTCAACGGATTTAGATGGTGCCCTTTTTAATGTGAATGCAACTGTCTCTAATGCATAACCCCAAAATGATAGTGGTAAATCGGTAAGAGACATCATAGATTGCACTATATCAAATAAAGTATGGTTATGACGTTCGGACACACCATTACGCCGTGGTGTTCCAGGTGGCATGAGTTTATGAAACTATTTCGCATTGTTTTAATTGAAGACCAAACTCGTAACTCAAATATTCGCCTTTGTGATCAGATCGTAGAAACTTTATTTTCTCGTTACGATGATTTTCCCCTTCACTTTGAAATTCTTTGAACTCAAATGTTTCGGACTTATGTTTCTTCAAGTAGATATACCCATATCCGCTCAAATCATCTGTGAAGGTCAGAAAATAACGATACCTGCCGCGAGCCTCAACACTCATCGGTCCTCATACATCAGTATGTATTATATCCAATAAGTCAGTTGCTCGCTCCATTGTTCTGGAGAATGGAGTCTTAGTCATCTTTGCCCATGAGGCATGGTTCGCAAGCATCAACTGATTCATAATCAAGTGATTCCAAAAGCCAATCAGCATGGATTTTCTTCATGCGCTTTACACCAATATGACCTAAACGGCAGTGCGACAAATAAGTTGCACTATCATTATTAACTTTGCATCTTTTGGCTTCAATATTATGAATATGTGTATCACTACGATCGAGATTCAACAAACCATTTTCATTGGGTGTATAACCATAGAAGGTTTTATTCATGTAAACAGAATAACAATTATTCTCTAACTTAAATGAATAACCGTATTGCAATAAACATGATCAAATCATATTCATGCTCAACGCAAACACCAAATAACATTTATTTGGGTTTAACACTAATCCCGAAAGTATAGGGAGTGTGCGATGATGATCATATCATTCTTGGAACTACTTCCAACACACATCGTTACTTCACCCTTAACTAGTCTCTGTTCATTCTGCAACTCCCCTTTCAAGTTACTACTCTTAGCAACTGAACTAGTATCAAATACCGAGGGGTTGCTATAAACACTAGTAAAGTACACATCAATAACATGTATATCCAATATAACTTTGTTCACTTTTCCATCCTTCTTATCCGCCAAATACTTGGGGTAGTTCTGCTTCCAGTGACTAGTCCCTTTGTAGTAAAAGCACTTAGTCTCAGGCTTAGGTCCAGACTTGGGCTTCTTCACTCGAGCAGCAACTTGCTTGTCGTTCTTCTTGAAGTTCCCCTTCTTCCCTTTGCCCTTTTCTTGAAACTAATGGTCTTGTTAACCATCAACACTTGATGCTTTTCTTGAATTTCTACCTTCATTGAGCTTGGGAATCGTTTCCGTTATCCCTTGCATATTATAGTTCATCATGAAGTTCTAGCAACTTGGTGATAGTGACTATAGAACTCTATTAATCACTATCTTATCTGGAAGATTAACTCCCACTTGATTCAAGTGATTGTAGTACTCAGACAATCTGAGCATATGCTTACTGGTTGAGCTATTCTCCTCCATCTTGTAGGAAAAGTAATGTCAGAGGTCTCATACCTCTAGACACGGGCATTACTATGAAATATCAATTTCAACTCTTGGAACATCTTATATGCTCCGTGGCGTTCAAAACATTTTTGAAGTCTCGGTTCTAAGCCGTAAAGCATGGTGCACTAAACTAACAAGTAGTTATCATACCAAGCTTCTGTCAAAACGTTCAAATGTCTGCATCTGCTCCTACAATAGTTCTGTCACCTAGCGGTGCATGAAGGACATAATACTTCTGTGCAGCAATGAGGATAATCCTCAGATCACGGAGCTAGTCCGCATCTTTGCTACTAACATATTTCAACTTATTTTTCTCTATGAACATATCAAAAATAAAACAGGGGAGCTAAACGCGAGCTATTGATCTACAACATAGATATGCTAATACTATTGGGTACTAAGTTCATGATAAATTAAACTTTAGTTAATCAAAGTATTTAAAGAACTCCCACTTAGATAGACATCCCTCTAATCTTCTAAGTGATCACGTGATCCATATCAACTAAAACATGTCCGATCATCACGTGAGATGGAGTAGTTTCAATGGTGAACATCACTATGTTGATCATATCTAATATATGATTCACTTTCGACCTTTCGGTCTCAGTGTTCTGAGGCCATATCTGCATATGCTAGGCTCGTCAAGTTTAACCTGAGTATTCCGAGTGTGCAAATGTTTTGCACCTGTTGTATTTGACCGTAGAGCTTATCACACCCAATCATCACGTGGTGTCTCAGCACGAAGAACTTTCGCAACGGTGCATACTTAGGGAGAACACTTATACCTTGAAATTTAGTGAGAGATCATCTTATAAAGCTACCGTCAATCTAAGAAAAATAAGATGCATAAAAGATAAACATCACATGCAATCAATATAAGTGATATGATATGGCCATCATCATCTTGTGCTTGTGATCTCCATCTCCGAAGCACCGTCATGATCACCATCGTCACCGGCGCGACACATTGATGTCCATCGTAGCATCGTTGTCGTCTCGCCAACTATTGCTTCTACGACTATCGCTACCGCTTAGTGATAAAGTAAAGAAATTATAGGGCGATTGCATTGCATACAATAAAAGCGACAACCATATGGCTCCTGCCAGTTGTCGATAACTCGGTTACAAAACATGATCATCTCATACAATAAAATTTAGCATCATGCCTTGACCATATCACATCACAACATGCCCTGCAAAAACAAGTTAGACGTCCTCTACTTTGTTGTTGCAAGTTTTATGTGGCTGCTATGTGTTGAGCAAGAACTGTTCTTACCTACGCATCAAAACCACAATGATAGTTCGTCAAGTTAGTGTTGTTTTAACCTTCTCAAGGACCGGGCGTAGCCACACTTGGTTCAACTAAAGTTGGAGAAACTGACACCCGCCAACCACCTGTGTGCAAGGCACGTAGGTAGAACCAGTCTCGCGTAAGCGTATGCGTAATATCGATTCGGGCCGCTTCATCCAACAATACCGCCGAACCAAAGTGTGACATGCTGGTAAGCAGTATGACTTGTCTCGCCCACAACTCACTTGTGTTCTACTCATGCATATAACATCTACGCATAAAACCAGGCTCTGATGTCACTGTTGGGGAACGTAGTAATTTCAAAAAAAAATTCCTACGCACACATAGGATCATGGTGATGCATAGCAACGAGAGGGGAGAGTGTTTTCTACATACCCTCGTAGACCGAAAGTGGAAGCATTAGCACAACGCGGATGATGTAGTCGTACGTCTTCACGATCCAACCGATCCAAGTACCGAACATACGGCACCTACGAGTTCAGCACACGTTTAGCTCGAAGACGTCCCGCGAACTCCGATCCAGCAGAGCTTCACGGGAGAGTTCCGTTAGCACGAGGGAGTGGTGACGGTGATGATGTTGCTACTGACGCAGGGCCTCGCCTAAGCACCGCTACGATATGATCAAGGTGGAATATGGTGGAGGGGGGCACCGCACACGGCTAAGAGATCAAGAGATCAATTGTTGTGTCTAGAGGTGCCCCCTGCCCCCGTATATAAAGGACCAGGGGGAGGAGGTGGCCGGCCAGGGGAGGGCGCGCCAGGGAGGAGTCCTACTCCCACCAGGAGTAGGACTCCCTCTTTTCCTAGTTGGAGAAGGAGGGGAAAGGAAGGGAAAGAGAGAGAGGAAGGAAAGCCCCCCCCCTCCTTGTCCAATTAGGACTAGAGGGGGAGGGGCGCGCGGCGTGCCCTAGCCGCCCTTCCTCTTCTCCACTAAGGCCCATCTTGTCCCATACACTCCCCATCGAATTCCCGTAACTCTCTGGTACTCCGAAAAATACCCGAATCACTCGGAACCTTTCTGATGTCTGAATATAGTCGTCCAATATATCGATCTTTACATCTCGACCATTTCGAGACTCCTTGTCATGTCCCCGATCTCATCTGGGACTCTGAACTACCTTCGGTACATCAAAACACATAAACTCATAATATAAATCGTCATCGAACGTTAAGCGTGCGGACCCTACAGGTTCGAGAACTATGTAGACATGACCGAGACACCTCTCTGGTCAATAACCAATAGAGGAACCTAGATGCTCATATTGGCTCCTACATATTCTAGGAAGATCTTTATCGGTCAAACCGCATAACAACATACATTGTTCCCTTTGTCATCGGTATGTTACTTGCCCGAGATTCAATCGTCAGTATCTCAATACCTAGTTCAATCTCGTTACCGGCAAGTCTCTTTACTCATTCCATAATACATCATCCCGCAACTAACTCATTAGTTACAATGCTTGCAAGGCTTATAGTGATGTGTATTATCGAGTGGGCCCAGAGTTACCTCTCTGACGATCGGAGTGACAAATCCTAATCTCGAAATACGCCAACTCAACAAGTACCTTCAGAGACACCTATAGAGCACCTTCATAATCACCCAATTACGTTGTGACGTTTGGTAGCACATAAAGTGTTCCTCTGGTAAACGGGAGTTTCATAATCTCATAGTCATAGGAACATGTATAAGTCATGAAGAAAGCAATAGCAACATACTAAATGATCAAGTGCTAAGCTAACCGAATGGGTCGAGTCAATCACATCATTCTCCTAATGATGTGATCCCGTTAATCAAATGACAACTCATGTCTATGGTTAGGAAACTTAACCATCTTTGATTAACGAGCTAGTCAAGTAGAGGCATACTAGTGACACTATGTTTGTCTATGTATTCACACACATACTAAGTTTCCGGTTAATACAATTCTAGCATGAATAATAAACATTTATCATGATATAAGGAGAAAAATATTTTTATTATTGCCCCTAGGGAATATTTCGTTCAGGTTTGAGGAGTCCGGTTTGTAGATGCTCTAAGACAGTAGATATTCTTGCATGAGGTGATTTAGATTTGCTGAGCTGCATGGGCTACGAGCCTAGTTTCTGGATAGGAGAAGGTATGTGTCATTTGTTTGGGATAGAAACCAAACTCAGCTAGCTACCAGATGAACCAATGGGGCACTATCTCATTCTTGTCTGTCTTTTGGAGCACTCGAGAGTTTCAACTAGAAACGCCAAAGCTATCGGCGTTTCGGCCTGGGCAGCAACCCCAACTACCTTGGCATTTTCATGTGGAGTAAAAATGCGAGCTAGCTGGGCGTTTGAATATGGAGCTAAAATGCGGGCTATCCCAGTGTTTTTATGTGGAGAAGAAACGTCACGGGCTGTGGCGTTTCTAAAAGGACCAGATCATGAAATAGTATCATGTCGAGTTCACTTTGTGGCAAAGAATGTTGAAAAGGTCAGAACCGTGATTTTGGCCAAGGGAAGAGGCGTCGAGGAAGGTTATTCACCTGGGGGGGTCATGTGACCCATTCCCAGCATGTGACTGGGATGGTGCAACGGGCATTAGATGTTAGGTTTTGGTGCGATGTTTGTTTGGTATTAGACTCGGATATTCGGCACCCCTGCATCAAGGGGATAGGTGATATGTCTCCAACGTATCTATAATTTTTTATTGTTCCAAGCTATTATATTATCAACCTTGGATGTTTTATATGCGTTTATATGCTATTTTATATGATTTTTGGGACTAACCTATTAACCCAGAGCCTAGTGCCAGTTTCTTTTTTTCCCTTGTTTCAGTGTTTCGCAGAAAAGGAATATCAAACGGAGTCCAAACAGAATGAAACCTTCGGAAAAGTTATTTTTGGAAAGAAAGCAATACAGGAGACTTGGAGTGCACGTCAGGGGAACAACGAGGAGAGCACGAGGCAGGGGACGCGCCCACCCCCTGGGCGCGCCCTCCACCCTCGTGCGCCCCACGTGGCTCCCCTGATGTATTTCTTCTGCCTATATATACCCATATACCCTAAAAGCCTCCGTAGCCACCGAAAACCAATCTAGACCCGTTCTGGCATCCTGCCGGAGGGGGAAATCCCTCTCCGGTGGCCATCTTCATCATCCCGGTGCTCTCTATGACGAGGAGGGAGTAGTTCTCCCTCGGGGTTGAGGGTACCAGTAGCTATGTGTTTGATCTCTCTCTCTCTCTCTCTCTCTCGTGTTCTTGAGGTGGAACGATCTTGGTGTATCACTAGCTTTGCTATTATAGTTGGATCTTATAATGTTTCTCCCCCTCTACTCTCTTGTAATCGATTGAGTTTTCCCTTTGAACTTATCTTATCGGATTGAGTCTTTAAGGATTTGAGAACACTTGATGTATGTCTTGCGTGGGATACCCGTGGTGACAATGGGGTATTCTATTGATCAACTTGATGTATGTTTTGGTGATCAACTTGCGGGTTCCGCCCATGAACCTATGCATAGGGGTTGGCACACGTTTTTTTTCTTGACTCTCCGCTAGAAACTTTGGGGCACTCTTTGAGGTTCTATGTGTTGGTTGAATAGAAGAATCTGAGATTGTGTGATGCATATCGTATAATCATACCCACGGATACTTGAGGTGACATTGGAGTATCTAGGTGACATTAGGGTTTTGGTTGATTTGTGTCTTAAGGTGTTATTCTAGTACGAACTCTAGGATAGATTGAACGGAAAGAATAGCTTCGTGTTATTTTACTACGGGCTCTTGAATAGATCGATCAGAAAGGATAACTTTGAGGTGGTTTCGTACTCTACCATAATCTCTTCATTTGTTTTCCGCTATTAGTGACTTTGGAGTGACTCTTTGTTGCATGTTGAGGGATAGTTATGTGATCCAATTATGTTATTATTGTTGAGAGAACTTGCACTAGTGAAAGTATGAACCCTAGGCCTTGTTTCCTAGCATTGCAATACCGTTTACGCTCACTTTTACCATTAGTTACCTTGCTGTTTTTATATTTTCAGATTACAAAAACCTTTATCTATTATCCATATACCACTTGTATCACCATCTCTTCGCTGAACTAGTGCACCTATACAATTTACCATTGTATTGGGTGTGTTGGGGACACAAGAGACTCTTTGTTATTTGGTTGCAGGGTTGCTTGAGAGAGACCATCTTCATCCTACGCCTCCTACGGATTGATAAACCTTAGGTCATCCACTTGAGGGAAATTTGCTACTGTCCTACAAACCTCTGCACTTGGAGGCCCAACGACGTCTACAAGAAGAAGGTTGTGTAGTAGACATCAAGCTCTTTTCTGGCGCCGTTGCCGGGGAGGTGAGTGCTTGAAGGTATAACTTTAGATCTTGCAATCGAATCTTTTTGTTTCTTGTTTTAGCACTAGTTTAGTTTATAAAATAAAACTATAAAAAATGGAATTGTGTTTACCTCATATGCTTCATGTTTTTAATATCTTTCGTATGTACGATGGGAAGGAAAATTGTGCCAAAGTGTTAGAAGAAGAATACATTCAAAATTTTGGCACTAAATCTTTGAATGATGAGCATGATTGCAATGTTGTTAGTATGAACTCCTTGAATATCCATAGTACTAATGATGATTGCACTAGTTATGATGAAAATGTCTCCTATAAACATGTCAATTTTTGTGGAGTGCATTGGGTTTGTAAGTATACACCAAATAGGCAAGATAGATATTGCAAGAGGCATAAGTACTTAGAAACTAAACTGTTGCAAGAAAGGCTAGATGATTGTGCTGAAAATTTAAATTTTCTTGGCCGTACTTGTGGACTTTGCAATGAACAGGGTCATTTAGCTATCCGATGCAAATTGTTTCATGATCTAATCGTCTCCAAAAATTGTGATGACTTGATTTCCCTTGCACATTATAATGAACACAGTTTGCTTATGGGTTACAAAGAAATGAAACGTATAACTAAGCATCTTCCAGAATTTGCCCGTTATAAACTTCTTGGTTTTGATCTAGAGGAAATTTATATGTATTGTGCGGTGAATTGCATTGAAAATCCTTATATTGCCAATTACATAAAGAAAAGAAAATAAATAGAAGATGAAGAGAATACTAATGAAAGAGAAGAGACTTCCCAATACCCTCCTATTATTTCTTATGATGAAGCAGGTAACGAGGAGGAGCCTTCTATTCAACCAATCTCATTAATAAGGAGCTCCAAAAAGAGGATTGAACCCACACATGATGTGGTGAAGAAGAAGAAAAGGAAAAGGAAGAGAGGTAAAAAGATATCTTTCCCAAATAATGCTGCTCCTATTATTGTTGTGCCTAATGAAAATAAATCAAAAATAATTGCGGAAGATGACGCACTTGATGATGATCTCGTTATGCCTATTGCTTATTGTGATGATTATGATTGGGAAGATAATGATACTTCTTATGATCTTGAAAATCTTTTTGGCACTTGCTTGGAAGAATATGATAATTGCTATACTATTGGTGCTATCTATACTATTAATGATGAGAGTGATTATACTTATGATATGAAAATGCCCAAGCTTGGGGATGCTATGTTTGATGAAGATGATGTTTTTGAGAATATTTTTGCTGCAATTAATGTTTATCCCAAGCTTGGGGATGCTACGTTTAATGAAGATGATATTTGTAGTCTCCCAAGTTTTGATATGCAAATTTATTATGATGATAGCATGCCTCCTACTTATTAATCTTATTGTGATAATTATGAAAGTGGATTTGGAGAGGTCATGACTTTATTTAGTAATGATTCCACTATCTTGGAAGTGGTTTCAATCGATTATGATGAGACCAAAGTTGCTACTTATGATAATTATTGTGATGATACATATGCTATAAAAAGTAGTGATGATTATATTTATAAAACTTGTCATGATTATTATTACCCTTTTTCTGAACATTACTCTTTTAATGTGGAAACAATTTATAGTATTCGAGTCTCTTATGATACTCCCACTATTCCGAATGAGAAGAATTTTGCTTATGTGGAGAGTAATAAAATTTCTATGCTTGTAGATCATGAAAGGAATGCTTTAGGTGCTAGTTATATTGTTGAATTCATTCATGATGCTACTAAAAATTATTATGAGGGAGGAATATATGCTTGTAGGAATTGCAATAATATCAAGTTTCCTCTCTATGTGCTTAAAGTTTTGAATTTATGCTTGTTTTACCTTCCTATGCAAGTTGATTCTTGTTCCCACAAGTTGTTTGCTCACAAAATCCCTATGCATAGGAAGTGGGTTAGACTTAAATGTGCTAGTCATATTCTTCATGATGCTCTCTTTATGTTTTAATTATTATCTTTTATGTGAGCATCGTTGAAATCATCATGCCTAGCTAGGGGCATTAAACGATAGCGTTTGTTGGGAGGCAACCCAATTTTATTTTTGTTCCTTTCTTTTGCTCCTGTTTTGCAATAAATAATTTATCTAGACTCTTTTATTATTGATTTTTTATGTTTTAATTAGTGTTTGTGCCAAGTAGAACCGTTGGGAAGACTTGGGGAAAGTCTTGTTGATCTTGCTATAAAAAAACAGAAACTTTAGCGCTCACGAGAATTACTGTCATTTTTTATTAGAGAGTGCTATTTAGTTAATTATTTTTAGATGATTAAAAGATAAATTCCTCTCGTCCATAAATTTATTATAGAATTTTGGGGTTCCAGAGCTTGCGCTAGCTACAGATTACTACAGACTGTTCTGTTTTTGACAGATTCTGTTTTCGTGTGTTGTTTGCTTATTTTGATGAATCTATGGCTAGTAAAATAGTTTATAAACCATAGAGAAGTTGGAATACAGTAGGTTTAACACCAATATAAATAAAGAATGAGTTAATTATAGTACCTTGAAGTGGTCTTTTGTTTTCTTTCGCTAACGGAGCTCACGAGATTTTCTACTTTAAGTTTTGTGTTGTGAAGTTTTCAAGTTTTGGGTAAGGATTTGATGGATTATGGAACAAGGAGTGGAAAGATCCTAAGCTTGGGGATGCCCATGGCACCTCCAAGATAATCTAAGGACACCAAAAAGCCAAAGCTTGGGGATGCCCCGGAAGGCATCCCCTCTTTCGTCTACTTCCATCGGTAACTTTACTTGGAGCTATATTTTCATTCACCACATGATATGTGTTTTGCTTGGAGCGTCTTGTATGATTTGAGTCTTTGCTTTTTAGTTTACCGCAATCATCCTTGCTGTACACACCTTTTTAGAGAGCCATACATGATTTGGAATTTGTTAGAATACTCTATGTGCTTCACTTATATCTTTTGAGTTATATAGTTTTGCTCTAGTACTTCACTTATATCTTTTAGAGCACGGTGGTGGATTTATTTTGAAGAAATAGATGAACTCTCATGCTTCACTTATATTATTTTGAGAGTCTTTAGAACAGCATGGTAGTTTGCTTTTGTTATGAAACTAGTCCTAATATGACGAGCATCCAAGATGGCTATAATAAAAACTTTCATATAAAGTCCATTGAATACTATGAGAAGTTTGATACTTGATGATTGTTTTGAGATATGAAGATGGTGATATTAGATTCATGCTAGTGAGTAGTTGTGAATCTGAGAAATAATTGTGTTAAAGTTTGTGATTCCCGTAGCATGCACGTATGGTGAACCGTTATGTGATGAAGTCGGAGCATGATTTATTTATTGATTGTCCTCCTTATGAGTGGCGGTCGGGGACGAGCGATGGTATTTTCCTACCAATCTATCCCCCTAGGAGCATGTGCGTAGTACTTTGTTTCGATAACTAATAGATTTTTGCAATAAGTATGTGAGTTCTTTATGAATAATGTTGAGTCCATGGATTATACGCATTCTCACCCTTCCACCATTGCTAGCCTCTCTAGTACCGCGCAACTTTCGCCGGTACCTTAAACCCACCATATACCTTCCTCAAAACAGCCACCATACCTACCTATTATGGCGTTTCCATAGCCATTCCGAGATATATTGCCATGCAACTTTCCACCGTTCCGTTTATTATGACACGCTCCACCATTGTCATATTGCTATGCATGATCATGTAGTTGACATCGTATTTGTGGCAAAGCCACCGTTCATAATTCTTTCATACATGTCACTCATGAGTCATTGCACAACCCGGTACACCGCCGGAGGCATTCATATAGAGTCATATTCTGTTTTTAGTATCGAGTTGTAATTCTTGAGTTGTAAGTAAATAAAAGTGTGGTGATCATCATTATTAGAGCATTGTCCAAGTGAAGAAAGGATGATGGAGACTATGATTCCCCCACAAGTCGGGATGAGACTCCGGACAAAAAATAAAAAAAAGAGAAAAAAGAGGCCAAAAAAAGAGAAGGCCCAAAAAACAAAAAAATATGAGAGAAAAAAGAGAGAAGGGACAATGTTACTATCCTTTTTACCACACTTGTGCTTCAAAGTAGCACCAAGATCTTCATGATAGAGAGTCTCTTATGTTGTCACTTTCATATACTAGTGGGAATCTTTCATTATAGAACTTGGCTTGTATATTCCAATGATGGGCTTTCTCAAAATGCCCTAGGTCTTCATGAGCAAGCAAGTTGGATGCACACCCACTAGATTCTTTTGTTGAGCTTTCATACACTTATAGCTCTAGTGAATCCGTTGCATGGCAATCCCTACTCACTCACATTGATATCTATTGATGGGCATCTCCATAGCATGTTGATACGCCTAGTTGATGTGAGACTATCTTCTCCTTTTTGTCTTCTCCACAACCACCCTTCTATTCCACATATAGTGCTATATCCATGGCTCACGCTCATGTATTGCGTGAAGATTGAAAAAGTTTGAGAACATCAAAAGTATGAAACAATTGCTTGGCTTGTCATCGTGGTTGTGCATGATTTAAATATTTTGTGTGGTGAAGATAGAGCATAGCCAGACTATATGATTTTGTAGGGATAGCTTTCTTTGGCCATGTTATTTTGAGAAGACACGATTGCCTTGTTAGTATGCTTGAAGTATTATTGTTTTTATGTCAATATTAAACTTTTGTCTTGAATCTTATGGATCTGAATATTCTTGCCAAAATAAACAGAACTACATGGATAAATATGTTAGGTAGCATTCCACATCAAAAATTCTGTTTTTATCATTTACCTACTCGAGGACGAGCAGGAATTAAGCTTGGGGATGCTGATACGTCTCCAACATATCTATAATTTTTGATTGTTCCATGCTATTATATTATCAACCTTGGATGTTTTATATGCATTTATATGCTATTTTATATGATTTTTGGGACTAACCTATTAACCCAGAGCCCAGTGCAAGTTTCTGTTTTCCCCTTGTTTCAGTGTTTCGCAAAAAAGGAATATCAAACGTAGTCCAAACGGAATGAAACCTTCGGAAAAGTTATTTTTGGAAAGAAAGAAATACAGGAGACTTGGAGTGCTCGTTAGGGGATCAACAAGGAGAGCACGAGGCAGGGGGCGCGCCCACCCCCCGCGCGCCCTCCACCCTCGTTGGCTCCTCGTGGCTCCCCTGATGTATTTCTTCCGCCTATATATACCCATATACCCTAAAAACTTCAGGGGGCACAATAGATCGGGAGTTCCGCCGCCAGAAACCTCCGTAGCCACTGAAAACCAATCTAGACCCATTTCGGCACCCTGTCGGAGGGGGCAATCCCTCTCCGGTGGCCATCTTCATCATCCCGGTGCTCTCCATAACGAGGAGGGAGTAGTTCTCCCTCGGGGCTGAGGATATGTACCAGTAACTATGTGTTTGATCTCTCTCTCTCTCTCTCTCTCTCTCTCGTGTTCTTGAGGTGGAACGATCTTGGTGTATCGTGAGCTTTGCTATTATAGTTGGATCTTATGATGTTTCTCCCCCTCTACTCTCTTGTAAAGGATTGAGTTTTCCCTTTGAAGTTATCTTATCGGATTGAGTCTTTAAAGATTTGAGAACACTTGATGTATGTCTTGCATGGGAGACCCGTGGTGACAATGGGGTATTCTATTGATCCACTTGATGTATGTTTTGGTGATAAACTTGCGGGTTCCGCCCATGAACCTATGCATAGGGGTTGGCACACATTTTTGTCTTGACTCTCCGGTATAAACTTTGGGGCACTCTTTGAGGTTCTATGTGTTGGTTGAATAGATGAATCTGAGATTGTGTGATGCATTTCGTATAATCATACGCACGGATACTTGAGGTGACATTGGAGTGTCTAGGTGACATTAGGGTTTTGGTTGATTTGTGTCTTAAGGTGTTATTCTAGTATGAACTCTAGGATATATTGAACGGAAAGAATAGCATCTCATATTTCCTCGTTGTCGGGTTTTTGTCTTTGTGTTGCTTTTGTCTTTGTCATGCATCTCATATCATGTCATCATGTGCATCGCATTTGCATACGTGTTCGTCTCATGCATCCAAGCATTTTCCCCGTTGTCCGTTTTGCATTCCGGCGCTCCTATGTCCTCCGGTGTCCCTTTCTACCTCTTTTCGTGTGTGGGTATTAAACGTTTTTGGATTGGACCGAGACTTGCCAAGCGGCCTTGGTTTACTACCGGTAGACTGCCTGTCAAGTTTCATGCCATTTGGACTTCGTTTGATACTCCAACGGTTAACCGAGGAGCCGAGAAGGCCTCATGTGTGTTGCAGCCCAACACCTCTCCGAAGTAACCCAAAACCCACCTAAACCTCCTCCATCATCTAGGTCGTTCGATCATGATTGCATGGCCGAAAACCGTGCTCAATTGGGAGCCTCCTAGCTCCCTCTACCTATAAATATAGACCTCCCCCCGAAAATCCCGGATCCCTAACCCTAGCCCCGCTCCCTCTCCGCCGCTGGACAAAAACTCAGCGGGCCAGACGTGTCCGACTGCCCCGCCACCGCCACGTGGGACGCCACCATTCGCCGCTCGCGCCCCACATCGCCGCCTCCACCGCGGGCCCATGAGCACACGGCCGTCCCCGCGGCCCATCGCGCCCGCGCCGCCGCTCGGTCCCCGCCGCCTGTCGTCCTCCTCGCCGCGCCGCCCGCCTCCTTCCTCACCGGCGACCTCGCCGCCCGCCGGCCACGCCTCTCGCCACCGCCACCGCCAGCCGCCGCCGACGCGCCTCGCCGCCGACCGCGTCGCCTCGCCGCGCCGGCCACATCTCCGGCCACGTCGTCGTCATCCTTGCCAAGTCCGTCCACGGATCCGGCGAACTCCGTTATCTCTGGTCAGCTACAGTGTTCCCGGCGATCCTCGTTTTCCATGCCACCCCGATCCAGATCTGGATCCAAACCCTAGGGGTTGACTTTTGCCCTACTCCCAGTATTTTTATGCATATTTCATCGCATCATAACTCTGCATTCGTGGCTCCGTTTTGGGCGTGTAGCATATCAAATTGTTCGTCTCGACGAGTAGTTCATTTCATTCCATTGCACCATGTTCATTTGAGTTCATCTTGTTGCCCTAAATGCTGTTGCAAGAGTGCTAGTTTATATTAGTTTCAGATTCTTATCAGTAATTGGACATTTGTCATTTTTGCCATGATTAATGTGTGCCTCCTATGAACTTGAGTCCTACATGAGTTTTGAAGTATGCCATGCCATCTTTACAGGGGTGTATGCCATGTATTTTTGTGATCTCTGTGGTGACTAGCACAAGCATGCAAAGTAGCTCTCGTAATGTTGCTGATTTCAGGGACATAGAAATCTTCTAAGTCTTTGCCCTGTTAATATTTTTATGCCATGTATTCTTGTTGCTACAGAGTGATCCATGCCTCTTTTGAGCATGATCAGTAAGGATGTTTTGTAGATATTGTTGTGATCTATCCATCCATGTCTTTGTTTGCAATTATGGAGCACCCTAGCTTGACTCAATCGAGCTCTACTTTTGCTATAAAATGTTCCTTGCAGATTGTTTACATGTTAAGCAATTTTGCCGAGGTTGTTGTAGTTGATCCATGCATGCTATGAGGTTGTTCTTGGCATGATTAGCTTCTATGCCATGTCTACTTGCTGGGTGTATGCTTAGTTTGTCATGCAATGCTTTGTGGTGAGTGCATCGAGCTCGTAAACATGCCTACTTAATATTTGTTTTGCCATGTTCCAGCTTTCTACTAAGTCTGAATCTGTTAACGAAAGTTGCTATGTTCACATGGTTGCCATTGTATTTTCTGATCCCTTTTGGCTTATGGTCAGTAAGGGACTTTTGTTGTATGCTTTGAGTAGCTTCATGCCATGCCTTGCATTGCCATGATATGTTCCTGTAGCATGGTGATATCGTGCTCTAAACATTGCTTCCTGATGTTAAATTCCTGACATGTTGTTATTTTCACTAAGTCAGTAACCTGTTATCTTTTGCACTTTTGCCATGCTTGTTTGAACCTGCTATTGAGTGAATTAGCCGTAGATCAGTGTTCATCTTTTGTCAAGCATCTGGAGTGGATCCCTGCCATGTGTTCTGTTGTTATGTTAGAGTGTAGTAGCTTGTTGTTCTTGATGCATTAAGATGGCCTCGTGCTGTTAATCACGGATCGGTGTCATATTTGTTTTGCTTGTCATTTGCAAACCGTGCATCCGATTCCGGTGATCTTTATATCGATTTCGACCGAAATCAACTCATATTTCCAGTGGAACTCTTGGTTTTCCAAGTTGAGGCCAGGTTCAATCTTTCCTTTCCGAAACATGCATATGCATCGCATATCACATTCCGCATATCATGCCATGTCTTGTATCATGTTGTTTGCGCATTGCACCGTGGTTGATTGTGTCTCCCTTTGCTTGTGTTCTTGCTTTGGGTAGAGCCGGGAGACGAGTACGTGATCGAGGAACCCATTGAGTACGCTTACGAGGATCAAGCTAACGTCAACTCGAAGAACTTTGCAGGCAAGATGACCATACCCTCGAAATAACTTCTATCTTTGCTTGCTAGATGCTTGCTCTTTTGCTATGCCTATGCTGCGATACCTACCACTTGCTTATCATGCCTCCCATATTGCCATGTCAAACCTCTAACCCACCATGTCCTAGAAAACCGTTGTTTGGCTATGTTACCGCTTGGCTCAGCCCCTCTTATAGCGTTGCTAGTTGGAGGTGAAGATTGGAGTTTGTTCCTCGTTGGAACATGTTTATTGTTGGGATATCATTATTATATCTTCTTTACCTTAATGCATCTATACACTTGGTAAAGGGTGGAAGGCTCGGCCTTATGCCTGGTGTTTTGTTCCACTCTTGCCGCCCTAGTTTTCGTCATACCGGTGTTATGTTCCTTGATTTTGCATTCCTTACACGGTTGGTTTATAATGGGAACCCCTTGACAGTTCGCCTTGAATAAAACTCCTCCAGCAAGGCCCAACCTTGGTTTTACCATTCGCCACCTAGCCTTTTTCCCTTGGGTTTCGCGGACTCAAGGGTCATCTTTATTTTAAACCCCCGGGCCAGTGCTCCTCTGAGTGGTGGTCCAAACTAAGCTGTCTGCGGGGCCACCTCGGGGAAACTTGAGGGTTGGTTTTACTCGTAGCTAGTCTCATCCGTTGTGCCCTGAGAACGAGATATGTGAAGCTCCTATCGGGATTTGTCGGCACATTCGGGTGGCTTTGCTGGTTTAGTTTTACCATTGTCGAGATGTCTTGTAACCGGGATTCTGAGTCTGATCGGATTGTCTTGGGAGAAGGAATGTCCTTCATTGACCGTGAGAGCTTGTGATGGGCTAAGTTGGGACCCCCCTGCAGAGATTTGAACTTTCGAAAGTCGTGCCCGTGGTTATGGGCATATGGGAATTTGTTAATGTCCGGTTGTAGTAAACCTGAAACTTAACTTAATTAAAATGAATCAACAGAGTGTGTGGCAATGATGGTCTCTTTTTGGCGGAGTCCGGGAAGAGAACATGGTCTCGTGTTATGCTTGAACGTAGGTTGTTCTAGGATCACTTCTTGATCATAGTTTATCGATCGTGCCTGTGCCTTCTCTTATCGCTCTCTTTTGCGTATGCTAGCCACCATATATGCTAGTGCTTGCTGCAGCTCCACCTCATACTTTTACCCTACCTATAAGCTTAAATAGTCTTGATCGCGAGGGTGTGAGATTGCTGAGTCCCCGTGACTCACAAATTACTTCCAAAACCAGATGCAGGGACCGATGATACCGCTCCAGGAGATCCGACCGAGCTCAAGTGGGAGTTTGATGAGGACTCAGGACGATACTACGTTTCCTTTCCAGACGATCAGTAGTGGAGCCCAGTTGGGGCGATCGGGGACTTTGTTGCATTTTGGGGTTGTCTTTATTTTGGTTCCATAGTTGGACCTTGATTGTATCTGGATGAATGTAATGATATTTATGCTATTGTGTGATGTGGCGATTGTAAGCCAACTATGTACCTCTTTTCCTTATTCATTACATGGGTTGTGTGAAGATTACCCCACTTGCGACATTGCTTACAATGCGGTTATGCCTCTAAGTCGTGCTTCGACACGTGAGAGATATAGCCGCATCGTGGGCGTCACACGGGGCCTTTTTATAGAGAGCCTATCTCTTCTTCTTCCCTTGCGCTTGCTCCTTCCTCAACCCCAGCCGAGTATTTGGACTTGCCGAAGAGTTCTTCCGATGCAGCGCGGTATTACCAAGCGCGAGCTAGATATGCGACGGAGAAGCTTTTTTGGTCACAGTTCGGTGCGTCTAAGCGGCTCTGCTGCTTAATGAGCAGATGTCCCAATGGGCCAAACTTCATAGGCTATCTGGCGCTGCCATGAAGGATGTTATAATCCGGCTATGGCCAACCGAGCCTGCGCTGAGTAGTTATCTCGGTTTGGTGCAGAAGCTTGTCGACGTGGTGCCGCGAATCGATGCTGCGAAGCGATCGACGTGCATTGAAGGTGCACGGATGGCCCTTGCCCGAGTCAAGACATTTTGGGGAAAGATGAAGGCCCCCTCGTAGGAAGTACGGGGGTGTTCGAAAAAGCATTTAATAACTCTTTATCCAATGTCTTGGTCCATGAAGGAGGTGATAATGCAGCGAACCAGGCAATCAAACTATAAGGCGTTAACACTTCCACTTAACCATAGGAGTTTTATGGTGAGGCTACAACATAGCCCCTGGTGTGTATGCGGCGTGTGGTGCCTTGCATATCTGATCTGAAAAAGATCCTTCGTGTTACACGGAGAATCACTAAGGATTCCAACAAGTCGTCAAGTGGTTGACCAGCTCTCGCTGCATCATGACAGTCAGTTTTCGGCTTTCTCTACTGAGGTGCTCATCCGGTCTAGGCCGGGCACAATCACAGTAGTTCTCCCTTTACTACTCTAGCCGATAGAGCGGAATGTAGGGTAGCAAACACAGGAGCCGGGCAACCCAACTATTGACCCAAGACAATGATTCGGAGTTGATGCATATAAGGCCAAACTTGCGACGCCGAAGTACGCGATAGAGCTATTCAGACTTTTATTGGCTCCTCATTCATTCCCATGCCGAGCCCCTGACACGGTATGCCGAGGTGTATCTGCAGAGCAGCCGTTAAGGCCGTGCTTAAAAGAGTATGGAAGATCAGTTCGGATGAGACTTACTGAGAACGGAGCGATGTGCCAATGATAAATTTGTGTGTGTGTGTATATATATATATAATAATAATAAATAAATAAATAAATAAGGAAAGACCGCGGACCCGGCTATTTGATATGCACGGGGTCGGAATCAGAGGAAAGAGGGCATAGTACAAGCTTGGAATAAAGAGTGCGGCCCACAAAAAGTTATTTTTGGACCTCCTGTCGCACGCCAGCGTCGCCCGTCCTCGGGGAGGGGAATCCTTAACGGAAGTAGCCCCTTAGGTGAGCGTACGGATCCGGACTCAGGTAGAGTCCGTTGTAGATGTTGTCCGGCTGGTCACCTGTTATTTATGGATGACACATCAAAAATAAAGTGACCAGATAGAAAATGTTACGGGAATGCTTGCAGGGTGTCCGTATTATGCTTCCGCCGATGCCCATGGTATCTTGAGTGCATAGTGATGTGCGTGTGGTGCAAACTTTGCCAGTACAGTACGTGGGTGGCGGAAGACGGACTGCTATTCGCGTTCCCGGAGTAGTCGAACGTCGGAGGGAAACTGTTTCTGGCCCTGGCGTTCTGCTGGCGAGCAGATCCGTCGTCTTTATCGCCTGGTGACCTCCTCCCCTTGTGATCAGCGTTAAGCTTGCCTGCCTGCTAGAAGACCCAACAGTTTCGGTTGGTATGATTAGCTGGCATATCCGGTTGACCGTGAATCTGACAAGGTCGGTCCAATATCCTCTCGAGGGTGGATGGTCCATCCTGGTTTGCATTTAGTGGCTTCTTCCGTTGACCGGGCTTCGAATTGTGAAATCCGGCGTTCACCGCTGTGTCGTGTATATTACTGCGACTGTTGTGTTCGGTTTGTCATGGCTTGTCGTTGCCATCTCAGATTTTGGAGGTGCCCGGGCTGCTGGCGTCATTGCTTTTACGAGCCAACCAGTTGTCTTCTCCCACGCAAAAGCGGGTCATTAGACCGGTAAGGGCTGCCATGGATTTGGGTCCTTCCTGGCCGAGGTGACGCGCTAGCCATTCGTCTCGGACGCTGTGTCTGAAGGCCGCACGGGCTTCTGCGTCCGGATAGTCGACAATTTGGTTCTTTTTGAGTAAGAACCTGGTCCAGAGCTCCCTGGCTGACTCGCCGGGCTCCTGGACAATGTGACTTAAGTCATCGGCGTATAATGGTCGGACATATGTTCCCTAGAAATTGCCTCGAAAGGCGTCTTCCAAATCTTCCCAGTTGCCAATGGAATTTTCTGGCAAACTGTTTAGCCAGTACCGAGCTGGCCCTTTAAGCTTGAGAGGTAGGTATTTAATGGCGTGGAGGTCGTCTCCACGGGCCATGTGCATATGAAGGAGGTAATCCTCGATCCATACCGCGGGATCTATTGTTCCATCGTATGATTCGATGTTGATGGGTTTAAACCCATCTGGGAATTCATGCTCCATTACTTCGTTAGTGAAGCAGAGAGGGTGTGCGGCTCCTCTATGTTGGGCCACACTATAAAGCACCTCCGACGGGTTCCGTTTACGGTGTACGGCCCGGGCATGGTCGGCTTTATAGTGTCCGAATAGGCGACCATCATCGTCGGTCGGGATATATCTTCGTGATCTGTACATCAATCGTGTACGTCCTGCTCTACCCTCAGTGTATTGGTTGATATCGTGGGTATTCCTCTGAGCTATTTTGTTTTGACGGCCGGATGGGTTGGTATGGTGCTCTGCTTGGGCTGCTGCTTTGACTGGACCGAACCGTGGTCGGTCTGTCGCATTATTCGATGGTGGTATGGGCTCCAACGCCCTGCCATCGTATTGAAAGGGCCACCTATTCTTTGGGTGGCTTTTAACTAGGCTTCTAAGGCCGTGTTCCTCGGTGGACAAGACCTCGGTCCATCTATCATTGAGAAAATCTTGACTTGCTTGAAGCTGCAGCTGCTTCTTTCTTAGGCTCCTTGCAGTGGCTACAAGCTGGCATTTAAAGCGCTCCTGCTCGAGAGGTTCCTTGGGTATGATAAAGTCTTCGTTGTCGAGGATCTCCTCTTCCTCGGACGGTGGGAATAATTGTTGTCCTCCGAGTCCCTATATGTGGTCTGTTCATCAGAGCTGTCATGTACGCCTTCCTGTTCATCCTGCTCGGATTCTACCTCAGTAGGGTATTTGTTGTCCGGGGTGTTGGCAGTGTTTTCTCTTGGGCGATGTGGCCTGGGGTGCCGGTTTCCAGGCTGTGTAGCAGGCGGTTTGTTCTCGATCGGATCCTTCTTGTCATCCTCCAGAGTGCCGTGAGGTGTGTCTTTCATACACATGTCATACCAGGAAGTGGTCTTCCCGTGTCGAACGGGTAATGAGCTCTGGCCTTGCCCTTCATCGTCGTCCAAACCGCGATGTCTTCGGGGCAGGGGTCGGGCGTGTTGGTTAGGTCTTCAACAGCGGCTACGACGTGGGCGGCAGGTGGGAAACAAAATTCTCCATCGTCCGCAGAGAGTTCAAACTGAACATAGTTCGGCGATGGGTCGCTTGCCAGTGATAGGTTTTTTAGCGAGTTTAGCATGTCACCCATGGGCGAGTGTTGGAAGACATCTGCGGCGCTGAACTTGAGGATCGATAACCAATCGAGTTCGGTATATGCGGGCTCGCAGGGTTCGAAGTTCGACATCGGAGGCGAGTCCGAGGTTCCGTTGGTGCGGACACCGTATGTAGTGGAATCTGCGTGCGGCTCCAGCGCCGCGGAATTGGTAGCCCTCGTGACGGGGTTGAGCTTCCCATCTTCGCGCCTGCTCCGGATTTAAGGCCAGAGCTCTTACATGAGCTATCTCCTGGATGCGGCCCGATGACAGGTTTAGGCCATGTTCATCGAGGCGATGGGGAGCGGTTGTCACGGTCTCGTATCCATTGAAGATCAAATCTCCACGGACGTCCGCAACGTAATTCAAGCTTCCGAATCTGACCTGATGGCCAGGGGCGTAGCTGTCGATCTGCTCCAGATGTCCAAGCGAGTTGGCCCGCAGTACGAAGCCGCTGAATACGAAGATCTATCCGAGGAGGAAGGTTCCTGCTTGGACAACGTCATTATTGACGATCGAAGGGGCCATCAAGCCTTCTGCCGACGACATAGTGGAACTCTCAGTTATAGCACCAATGTCGATGTCAAGACCGGCGGATCTCGGGTAGGGGGTCCCGAACTGTGCGTCTAGGATCGATGGTAACAGGAGACAGGGCACACGATGTTTACCCAGGTTCGGGCCCTCACTATGGAGGTAATACCCTACTTCCTGCTTGATTGATCTTGATGAATATGAGTGTTACAAGAGTTGATCTACCACGAGATCGTAATGGCTAAACCCTAGAAGTCTAGCCTATGAATATGGTAATGAGTATATGTGGTCCCCTTTCTGGACTACCCCCTTTGGTTTATATAGACACCGAGGGGATCTAGGGTTTACATGGAGTCAGTTGCATAAAAAGGAATCTTCGGTCGCCAAGCTTGCCATCCACGCCAAGCAGAGTCCAATCCGGACACGAGTATGGTCTTCGATCTTCACAGCCCATCAGTCTGCCCTATAGATAACAGGCCGGACGTCCGAGGACCCTTTAGTCCAGGACTCCCTCATCAGCGGCGGCAGCTAAGGAGGGATTCATGGCGGTGGCGATGGTGGATGGGGGATTTGGCGGTGCTGGACCGCAGGTGGTGCCATGGTGGGCATCTCGGGGTGGGGGACGAAGAGGAGCGCGTCGGGACGCAGTGGGTGCTGCGTTCGCTAGCGGGCGCTGAAGGCGCCAAGGAGGAGCTCTCAGCCATGATGGCCTTTCCTAAAAAAAAAACTACGGAGCGGTCTGCATGCAGCTAGCTCTTGTCATCCGTTTGTTGGCTAATATAGTTGTTGGGCTGAGTATCTGGTGCCACGCGTGTGCGGTGCATGCAGGCTAACGATTTTGCATTACACATGGCATTAAACAAGATCCTTAATTTAATGGCCACCTAGGTCGGGAACTCGCGATGCACTTGCCCTCCAGTCCTCGTCGTCGTCCTCGCTCCTCACCTCGCCCGCACCTCACCAAAATTTCTGTTTTACAGCCGTTGACTTGCGCGGCCAGGGGAGGTAATCATCTTCCATCTCCCTCGCTCAGCGCTCCAGGGGCTCGGCCCGCGCCCAGACCACGGGATCGTCAACTCCTTTTGCGCCCTCATGGCAGCCGCCGCGACCCTCGCGGGCGGACTCCTGACGCCCTCTTCGCTCCTCGCCTCGCTCGAGTCACATCGCCATCGCACGTGCAGCTAGCCCGACCGGTTGTTCTCGTTGCCGGCCCGCCTCATCTCGATGGATCAGGTCATCGCCTGGCGAGGACTACCAGAGCTGCCGTAGGGGCGTGGACGCATGCAGGGCAGCGCACGGCGAACGACTTCGCGCGTAAGCCCGCAGCATGGTGCCGCAAAGCCCGTCTGCCACCCGCTTACTGCAGGTCATTGCTTCTCCTACCCAAGTCATCCCACTTGATTTCAAAACGTTGCACAATTTTTCTTACCTATCATCTCTTCCCGAGTACAATAAAGACATCCATTTTCTTTCTCCTTTTTTGTTCTTGCGGCATATGTTTTCTATATTCTATGATGATCTGATATAAGGTACTCCTATGCATCACTCTAGATAATTTAGCACTTCAAGTTTTATTGGTTATATTACTTTACTTTTTATAAGATCAAATTGGAGCGACACATGCACATTGTTGGAATTCCGTTCATATGGCATGAATTCTATTTATAGGGTTCTCATCAAATTGGGTGCCCTCTTCTCCTCCCCACCCATGGAACGTCACGTACGGGAGAGGAAGTGAAATCTCTCTAATGCCCTCAGCAGGATCCGAGAATTACAGGCAGTGGCACGCATTTTTGACCATGAGCCACCCGCACTGGCCTAGTAGTCAGTGGGGAGCGATCAAAATGCAGAGGTGAAAAATAGACGCAACCGTTCATTGCGCCGATTGCAAATTTTGTCCAACAGCCCAGCTCATCCCAGGGGCAGATTCGACGGCCCAAATTGCATCAAATTCAAGATACTCCCTCCGTTCCGAAATATAATGCGCATAGATTCAGGCTCTAATACCAACGCATGCGCTGGAGGCTAGCTTTGGACGAGAATAACCCTGCTTCTTCGTCTGTCCCGTACCCTCGCATACACAACTAGTACTAGTACTAGCTACAGCAAACACCGGCGTGGGCATGCAGCCAGGGACGCGCTGACGCCGGCCGTGTACGCAGAGAAGCTGGCCGCGGGCGCGTTGACGGCGGCGGAAGGGAAGAAGCCAGCCAAGGGCATGGTGACGCCCGCCGCCGGAGGCGGAAGGGAAGAAGCTGGCCGCAAACGGGGTGCCGCTGGCCGTGGGCAGTATACGCGGTGATGCTGACCATGGACATGGAGAAGCAGAGCCGGGACACCGGCCACTGTCGCGGTGGATGTCGGCTGCCAGTGGAGGACGCGGAGGAGGCGGCCAACGACACGGTGACGCCGGCCGCTGGCAGCAGACGCGGAGTAGGCTGCCACCTCGCCACCGCAATCTCCTGAATCCGGCCGGCACAGAGGAAAGGCGGCCAACCCAGAGCTCACAAGAGGTCTTCAGCGGCACACCTGACCGCTTCGCCACATCAATCTCCTGGATCCGGCCGGTCGGAGAGGCATGCGCAGGCGGCGACGAAGGCAGGTGACCCCGCGGCCTCGGGCCACTACCGGCACACGCATCGGAGGCCGAAGAAGCCAGGACATGCTCAAGCATGTCCTCGTGGAGCTGCGCAAGCTTAGGTGCCGCCGCTATGTCCGCTCCAAGATCCAGCCGCCGTGGTCCTGGGCCGTTGCTCCTTGTCGTCGGAGCAGGGGAACGGGAGGCGATGGCGTACGTGGTCCTCGTCGCTGCTGGTCCAATCCCAACTCCGGCCGCCTGCGATGCGTGTTATGTGCGGGAGGAAGGGGATAAAGGCCATGCGTGCGTCCGTGCAGTTGCGGGGTTAGTTTCGTCCATAAGAGCACAAAGTTGCTTATACGCACTACAAAGTGGAATATCGCTAAAAAAATTATGTGCACTACAAACTGGAACGGAGGGAGTATGACGGTCCAAATGGCCTGAGCTTTGAGAGATCCCATGTTTAGATAGGAATCTAACTATGGGATGTAGCTTTCTGTGTATGAACTATTTGTAGTTTGCATCGCCTTTACTTAATTGTGTTTCGCAAATTTATCCATGTTATAAACATACTGTTGGCATAAATTAAGGGTCCGAATAACTGCCACACGTGTGGCGTCGATAGGAACCCGCCCGCACGCCTCGTGCGGCATAGACGGGGATCGACCCGCACGACCACGTCCGAGCGCACAAAAGCACGGCCCGCACGTCCGGTGTGTGGCAACCCCGCCCGCACTGCCCCGTCCGGGCCAGAAGACCGGCTGCCCGCACGACCCAGCCGATCCACGCCTCCAATCCATCCCCTTCTCGTACGCTGCCATCGTCCCCCACCTCTCGAACCCCGACATCCGTCGCCGGCCATCCCTAGTTGCCATGGCAACCAGGGCAGATCCGTAGGGCGCTCCGACCCCAAACCACACCCTAACCCTTCCCATCCCCAGCCGCCCACTCCAATCCAGCCCTCCAGACACGATCAACTAAAACCAGGTGAAAATTCTCGATCTCGTCCTTCCCTCTCATCCTTAAGGCTGAAAATCTCCCGATCTTGTACTGGGTCCATACTATAGGGGTAGAACACTGCATGGTTCGGTGTATATTCGCAATTGCCAGGCAGAATACACCAGATCTGCCATGTACTACGTTTGAGGTTAACTTAGGTGCCTAGTTTAGGCACTTAAGTAGTTGGGTATGAAATGGATGAGTAGGAATCCCTAAAAAAGGGCAGGAAGGACGATTTTTTGAATGAAGAGGGTGGGAAAAAATAATTGCCACTTATGTGTAACGACAGTTGCCGCTTGTGTATGATGACAATTGCCACCTATTTTGACCTGTTGCTTGCCATCCCTATCTTCCATGTGCAAGCAGCAGAAGAATACAAATTCTTGTGGATTATTGATGCCTTTTTGATCATCCAGTGATTGAGGAACATGTCGGAAAAGAATCTAGACGCGGAAAGGATGAATCGCGAAGGTGGCGCTGATGCTTGGGGTTCTCAAAGGCCAGAAACACCGCCTTGGGATGCAGCAGAGTATAGTCAACTCATCTCTGCAGGGCCGTTGCTGCCACTACTAGAACAGTATGCAGGCGTAGGTATGATGTGTCGTAACAAAAAGAAGAGAGCAGTTGCCAACTTCGCAACGATGAAGATGACATTCTACTTATGTCCTACACTCCCATTTTTTTGCAGGTTCTTATGACCAAAACACTCTCAGGGGGGCCCCATGGCAAGTTCAGTCACAAGGCGCTAACACTGACATATTTACGGGCAACCAACCTCAACTAGCTAGCATGGCTAATCAAGGTAATGCAAAACCAAAAAAAAACACATACTGTTGTGGACGTGAAAAATGGACATGCAAAAAAACTGGCAAGAGGACTCACGAGTTATCACGGGTGAAAATGCAGGGCCTTCATGCAGCACGTGGCATCAGCCAGCACCCATGTACCTGCCATCGACGTCATACACAGGTCAGTCCATAAAAAAAGTGAAGTTGCGGATGTTCAATTAGCAGAAGGGGCATAGTTGGCAGCTCCAAATTGCCATGACTGGACTTCTACAATTGCCATGAATTTAAAACTACATTTGCCATCCCTGGACAACTGTTGTTGCCATCAGCGGACACTTGCAGTTGCCATGGAGAAACAACTGCAGTTGCCATGCCAGAGCAACTACAGTTGCCATGTCATCGCAACTGCAGTTGCCATGGAGGAACAACTGCGGTTGCCATGCCGATGCAACTATAGTTGCCATGCCAGTAAAACTGCAGTTGCCACATCAGGGGCGACTGCAGTTGCCGTGCTAGCACAAACTGCAAATTGCCATGAATTGACCAACCACTACTATGCTTACAGCGTATTACGCTGGTGGTGACACGGCAATCGTCCCGTGGCAAGCTTCACAAATTGCAGGTGGAGCACGACATTTTGGTGTCACAGACCACACAAGATGGCCAAATGCAGCACAACAAGGTAAGGAAAAAATTGAACCACAAAAAACATCACTACATTTGTTGTTTGTAGTTTTTTGTAGGCAAAACAATAGTTGCCATGTTTGTTGAACAGTACCTGCCATGACTGGACACCTACAGCTGCCACACATGTCCACACGCAGTCTCACGGCTTGCTGTTTGAAAAAATGTCGTGCCAAATCAATCGAAGATGGTGTGATCCGTTGTGGTACACATCTTATTCAACCAAAAAATCTTACTCTCGTGCTTGTTTTTTCTATTACAGAACCTACAACTATAGTGAACAGCGGTGCGGGGACATCTACTGCGGGGAGCTCTGAGCGCACGGAAGACGCGTTCCACCAGCCAGCAGACTGTCATGCCGCAAACAATTTCGAGTCAGAGTCGGGAATGGCAATCATTCCAGCAATGCCGACGAGCACCCCTTTGAACACAAGCACTAGCAACACTCGAGTAGATGGAACTGCCGCCGATACTGAAGCGAATGATGAAACTGACGACGACGCACAAGAGGATGAAGATGGTGGGCAATCCGAGATCGTGGTACCTCAGCCACCATACATTGGGCAGAGATTTGGATCGTTCGCAGAAGCAAAGGAATACTACCAGGCATACGCAAAGTTCCATGGATTTGCGGTCAACACCGAGTACCATAGGAAAATTAAGAAAACTAATGAGTACAGCAGAGGTGAGATGAGGTGCCACAAGGCACGGAGGAACAAGAAGGGGAAAGGTGTTGCGCCTGTCATTCCGGAACGAAAGAGAGGCATCATTCTCAAGACGGGGTGCCCTGTCCGGTGTAAGCTAAACGTAGATGGAGCAACATGGGTGGTCAATGAGTATTTTGACGAGCACAACCACAAACTCATAAAGAAGTTCGACCTGGTGAAATTTCTGACCGCCCACAGAGGGTTCACCCCCATCGAAAGGAAATTCGTAAAGCTGCTACATGATTGTAACGTCGGTCCATCAAGAATGGTACAGATACTATCTCTCATCCACAGCAAAAAGGGGACTCCGAGTAGCATGCTGTACATACCAGCTGACGTCACAAACCTACAGGCCAAGTACCGTAGAGAGAGCAAGTTGGCAGACATAGAGGCCACAATAGCCTACTTTGATGCGAAAGCAAAGGAAGATCCAGATTTCTTCTACAGGATAAGGTTGGACGATGAGGACCGTGTCAGGAACATGTATTGGGTGGATGGTGCTGCAAGGAGAGCCTACAAAAATTTCCGAGATTGCATTTCATTCGACGCGACGTACCTCACCAATATGTACAAGATGCCATGCGCTCCGTTCATAGGAATAAATAACCACAATCAGTCGTTGCAGTTCGGATGCGGCCTCGTCCGGAACAAAGACACAGATGGGTACGTTTGGCTGTTCAAGACCTTCTTGGAGTGCATGGATGGACTTGCTCCGATGAACATAATAACGGACCAAGATTTCAACATGCGTGCAGGCATAGAGGAGGTCTTTCCGTTGGCAGTGCACAGGCACTGCAGGTGGCACATTATAAAGAAGGCTGAGGAGACGCTAGGACCGTTCTTTGCCGACCGTCCAGAGCTGCACAAGGCATTCGAGCTGTGCGTGGACCACAGCTTGACGGTGTAGGAGTTTGAAAGGAGCTGGATGGCCATGACTGAAACACATCAAGTCCAGGACAACGAGACTCTTGTTAGCCTGTGGGAGAAGCGAATGTACTGGGTGCCGGCCTACTTCATGCAGTGCTTCTTCCCCTTTTTGCAGACTACGCAGCACAGCGAAGGGTTCAATGCTGTTTTAAAGCGGTACGTCAGCCCTGGCAACTCATTGCTACAGTTTGCCAAGCAGTACACAGCTTTGCAACAAAAAATTATGGGATCTGAGCTACAGCAAGAAGCGACCACAGCCCTAAAGCAGCCAAAATTGCTAACGTATTTACCGATGGAGAGGCAAATGAGCAAGATATACACCAACAAGATCTTTAACAAGTAAGTCAGTTGCATTACAGTCTTATTTGCATAAAAAGCACCAAGTCAGTAGGGGCCTTATAGAGTGCAATGCAGTTGCCATGACATGCAGCTGCCATGTTTAATGAAATACTGTTTGCCATGCTTAGTCAGATGCAGTTGCCATGTTAAAATGAAAATTTTGTTTTGGCATACTTGCTTGGGTGCATTTCCCTTGTTGAATGAAGTGCAGTTGCCATGTTTTATGCGCTGTGCTTCCATTGGAGCATGTTGGCATGCAAATGCCAATGTCAAAAAATGCTAAAAAAATGTTATATTGGCGACACATATGCTGAAATGCAGTTGCCATGTTTAATGAAATGCATCTGCCCTTTTTTTTGAAATGCAATTGACATGTTTACTCAGCTGTATATGCCATGTTTAATAAAAATGCAGTTGCCATGTTTTATGCAATGTGCTTCCATTGGGGAATGTTGGTGTGGAAATGACGATATCCAGTTGAAAATGTACTGCAATTGCCATGTCTGTTGTATTGCAATTGCCATGTATGTTGTAATGCATTTGCCATGTGTAGTGTACTGCATTTGCCATGTTCAACGTAATATATTTGCCATGTTCAATGAACTATGTTTGCCATGTTCAAACAAAATGTATTTTCTATTTCCATGACAACATAAGGGTGTACAAGAAAAAGATCGCACGAAAGTTTAACAGAAAACACACAAAACTTGCAGATTCCAGGAAGAAATAAAGCGTGCCAGCATGTTCACGGCTTTCCGGGTGGACGAACATACGTTCAACGTGTGTTCTATTTTGGGCATGTCAGATTCAGAACCTGAAGACGCGGACAAAGGAAGGAACTACTTCGTCAGAGCCTCGATAGGCGAAGGCGAGTACTACTGCCAATGCTGCAAATTCGAATGGGACGGCATTGTGTGCTGTCACATACTAAAAGTCATGGACATGAACGCTGTGACACGCATGCCCCACCATTTCATAAGGAGGCGATGGACTTGGGACGCTGACGACGCGTTGGCGCCGCAGACAACACACACAGTTCTGGCTGTGCATGACGAGAGACCTGAGTCAACCATGGAAGCCGTGAGGCACGTTGTGCTGACAAAGAACTATGCTGAGCTAATTGATGAAGCGTGCAAGAGTGATGACACAGCGAGAGTTGGAGAAAAACACAGGAAGGCACTGAAAAGAGAGCTTGATGAGATCAAAAAAAGGAAAGCCGAGGAAGCCTTACACCGGTTCCCCCGCACATCAAGTGTGCCTTCATCCACGGGGCCATCGTCTGAAAACTCGGAGATAGGATCTGGAACAACAAGCACACAAACCCAGGTCAGGAACCCACCCCGTTCCATCACAAAGGGTCGTCCGAGAGAGATAAGGTACAAGTCGGGACTGGAGATTCAAGCAAAACACAAGAAAACGAAGAAAGGGGCGGGCAATCAATGAGCAAAAATTGGGGCGTTGCGACATGGTCCATGTGGATATTTTGTTTTGTACCCCTATACGATGGGATTTTTTTTAATTGGGAGAATGACTCTTGAGGGGGGACAGAAGTAGAAGGAAAATTCATTGAATGGATAAATGCATTTGCCATGTTATGGGTACTTAATCTGCCATGTTATGTGTAGTTAATCTGCCATGCTATTTTATACCAAATATGCCATGCTATTTTATACTAGATAAGCCATGCTATTTTATACTAAATATGCCATGCTACTTTATACTAAATATGCCATGTTAGTTGTACTGGATCTGCCATGTTAGTTGTACTGGATTTGCCATGTAAGTTGTACTGGATTTGCCATGTTATTTATGATGTATCTGCCATGTTAGCTGTACTGAAAATTTCCGGATGCTTTTTGTAATGACTTTGCATGGCATATATCCCCATGACAAATACAATGCGGTTTAGAAGCACATAGTGTGTTGTGTGCAATGTATGGGAAAACAAGTTGGAAAAAAAGCGTAAATGTGCATAAACCGCAGCAAAGGTTATGGCTACATGATAAACCTACCCAATGCTAGCCGGTGCAATTAGCGATGAAAAAGAACAAGCAAAACAGCCAAAAATGAAAAAATGACAATGACTTTCACTAACCATGTCTGTTGAACTACATTTGCCATCTTTTTTTTGAAAACATCGCAGACGCATTCGAAACAGCAAAAAACAATGCTAGAAACGATGAAACCACTGTCGTAATGATAAACATAAAAACAGATCTGATGTAACGCCTAAAATAGGTTCACGTCCACACATGTATTACAGAAAACACTAAAAATGTCGCTAACACGCCACCATTACATAGTAGGCTACACGAGGTTGCAGTCATAACGTAGCACACAAAACATAGTTTTCGACAAAGAACAGAGAGATAGTACCTTACATTCCTCAACAACAGAATGTAAGGTGTGCGTCTGGTGTGTAACACCACGTGATCACTTGTACTTCTTGATGACTTGCTTGACAGCTTCCTCCACGAACTCGCGTGCTCCGGACCGCTTGTTGATATCTTCATTCATCAGCCAGTTCCATGTGCAGATTTTTCGGAGCTCAACGACCGTTGCATCTGTGATAGCGGAGACAATTCTGCCTTCCCACTTTGCAAAGTATTCCAGCGCGTGAAAGCCACAGTCCGTCCTGCACGAGGAAAAAAAGTTTAGGTGAACACGCAAAAATGGACAGCTGCAGCAAAGATGGACTTCAGTTCAGATGTGTCGACAAAAAGAGGGGGCGGATTGATGTAAAAATGGCACATGAAGGAGCGGGTTAAAAGAAATTACGTGTTCCCTTGCTTCACAGTCGCCACATACTCAGTCGGGAAATGCCTGATCTGGACCTTTGAATGTTCGTAGTGACGGTTCCAAGTCTCTTTGAGGTTCTTGATGAATAATTCGGCATGCATAGTAAGGTCTGCATCAGCTTCCGAACGGATTGAATCAAGCACCTCGATACGTTGGTTCTTCAGGTTAAGACAGACCGCATAGTGGTGACCACACTTGTCGTGTCGGTCGTGTGGTGCAAGCTCCTGGAACATGGGGAACATGACCTGCATTTAAAAAAGTGAAGAAATGAGATACAAAGTTCACATGAAAGAACAACAGAGGGACAAAAAAATTAGAATCGCGTAGAATGTTTGATTATGGGTGGGAGTAGTTGAAAAGAAAGTTGCCGTCCATTGTATGAACAAAATGAGCCATGTATTTTACTATCAAGTTGCCACATAGTTTGCATGGGGATACAAAAAATCAAGAAGTCAGTGTGCACGGCAACTGTTGCCACATGAAAACTTCTGCCACACAAACACAAGTACAGGTTCTGGCAAAAAACCACGCCATGTGAAAAAATGGTGCAGACAGGAAAGGAGAACTCACATATTTCTTCAGTGTGAGCTTGAAGTCACCGTGTTGTGCAAAATTGTTCCTCAGGATTTTGTGGTGGAAGTCACCATCCCATATTTTGCAGGTCACACTGTAATGCATGATTATCTTGTCGGCGCATACATCGGTGTGATTGTTGATGTAGTCGATCCCGCATGCAACTACATTCGTCGACATTTTTCCGTTTGGCCTCATGGACTCGGCAAGATCACCCAGGTCGACGTACGTCGCTCCGCACTGAATGACTTTCGTTCTGTCCAAACATGAGCTGTATGAAAACGATATAGCATGGAAGAATCATGCCTACTAAGTAAAAAAAATATATGAAAGAACTAAAACGTAAGCGGACCATTTATAAAAAGTATGAAGTAGATAAATGGTAAAAAGGAGCAAGCAAGATGAGAGATTATGGGGTATGGTAATTTACGCTTTCAGCTCCTTCATGTGCTTGTTGTTGGTCCTCGCATTTCCAAAACGCTTGACGATATCGTACAGCTGGGTCTGTTCCTTAGTGGCCCTGAATTCGGGCTCATAGTCTTCCGCGGGGGGTGGGTGAACTACCCTCTGCTGCCTCACAGGACCAGGGGTGACACTCCTAATGGTATCCTCAGATACCGTATCTGCAGGCACATTGGAACTTGATTGCCCTTGCCCTCGTGAGGAACTCCTCTGCAATGCTGTCTCCTCGATCATGCGGTAAACTTCATCAAGTGACGGTGAAATCTCCTCAGGGGTGGCTGCAATGAATATAAAAAAGTGGGTTAGGATACATATAAAATCCAAAAACAGATGGATTGTGAGGAAGTAAAGGTCCATGATGTGATATGTAGGTAGAAAAAGTGGGGCAGTTGCCATGGGTGGTCCAACTACAGTCGCTATGACATAGCAAATACAATTGCCATGTAGTTGCACCGTAGTTGCCACCTAGTTGTACTGTAGGTACCATGTCACAGCAACTGCAGTTGCCAATGTTGCGTGTCGGCTCCACTTGCCATGTGAATGCCGTATGAAAAAATGCAGCATGGTAGAAAAAATGCAGGTGGCATGATGTGGCAAATCCAGTTGCCATGTGTACTGAACTGTATTTGCCATGTGACAGCAACTACAGTTGCCATGTTGAAATAACTTCAGTTGCCACGTGCTTGCCCAAATGTCAAACGCAGCATGGCAGCAAGAAAAAAACGTAGGTGACATGGTGCATCAAATCCAGTTGCCATGTCGTCACATGGCAGTTGCCGTCACAAGTGAGGACCCCCAAAGAATGCGATTGGGACAAAAGTCAAACTACAAACATGTATACAAGAAAATCGTAAGTGCGTGATGAGTGTACCTTGCACAATTGGCTCTGCGAACTTGACAACCTTCCTGCCCTCGACCATTGGTTGCGCCATCATTGCGGGCATGCCTCCTGGGAAAGCGAAGGCAACTGGTATAGGATCGTGCACCACCGGTTGATCTTGACTGACGCCGAGGCTGAAGCTCGGTGGGGTAAAGGCCATTGGGTGCCTCTCATTCCTACTGGCCGGACCACGAACGACTTTCGGGGCAGAATCCAAGGGTGAAAGATCGACAAACATATCTGAATCGGCCGCTACAAAATGATCGGCCTTATTTGCAGGGCGGGGCGTGTTGTCAGCGGTCTCAGCCGCAGCTTTCATGACAATCTTCTTGTTTGGACTGTAGGGGACACCGACATTGACTGGGAGCCTGGAAGTGCGCAGATTTATGCTGGGGATTTCCGCTGCGGGTGAAGGCGCAGTCTGCTCCGGGCGTTCCTCTGCGTCACTCGTGCCCGGCTTGACACCTGCATCAGTTGTGCTCCGGTCTTGCGGTTTCTCCATCACATTGATTTTTGCAGGTGGCGGGAACAGTGTGGACGCAGGAACATAACCAGATTCGTCTCTCCTGCTCCTAGCTACAGCCGGAGCGTTGGGTATGTCTGTTGATTGCTTGCAGGGGCTACGACGCCTATGTGGAAGACCAGCACGCGGAACAGTCGCCTTAGCAGTATCTCCACCGACAGGAGCTGGAGCTGTTGTGCCAGGATTCTCATCTGCAGATGGCATATCCTTGTGAAGTGCCGCCTCAGCCGCCTCTGTCATGGACACAGGTGAGACACCAGGCACGCGCTTGGAATCAGTGTCAGATGAGCGGGAATCTTCCTTGCCTAGGTTGGTCTCGGGAGAATCCACTTCGACGCTTGCTGATGGGGTGGCATGGCTCACAGCAGCATCCTTCATTGCCAGAAGAGTTGGCAATATTTCAGCTGTCCTGACGGATACCGACTCGTCACTCCCCGATGTACGGATGCCTGTTGTTCTAGCCTGCACATCTGCAGCCGGCGGAGATGGTCGGCCACTTGCATCAGAGTTAGTGGGAGCAGTTGACAGTGCAGCAGCAGTATTGTCGCCTGGCGCCTCATGTACATCTGAGTTGCCACCTGTTGACAACTTTGAATGCAGGCGTTCGAGTGGGTCTCTACTGATATGCTTGGCCCCGCGCGTAGTAGTCTTCTTCACCCTGCAAAGGAAAAAAGCACGTGAAAAATGGTATGAAAAAATGGACAAAAAATATGTTTGCAATGATAGAAGCATTAAAAAACTAAAAACAAGTGGAAAAAGCTGGTAGTTGCCATGTAAGGGGGTCATGAGTTGCCATGTGCCATAGTTAGCAGTTGCCATACAGCAGCAGTTATCAAAGTTAGGCAAATTGAAAGGAATGATAGAAATGTCTGATCTGTGAGGAATGCAATTTCAAAATTAGGTGGGGGATGAACTCTCAGAAGAAAATGGTAAAAAAAAGATGACAATTGCCATTAGGTACAGAAATAGTTGCCATTTGGCCTAGATGCCAGTTGCCATGTAAAGATAATAGGAGTTGCCATACATTTAAAAAATGAAGGAAGAAATCATTTGGAAAAAACAGCAGTTGCCTCGTGGGGGATGATAACAGAAGAACATGTGACAAAAGCAGACCAGTTGCATTGAAAAATCAAGAAAAAAACCGCTATCTCAAAATGAAAAGCACATGGAGAAACCTACTTCTTGACTGCCTTCCTCAGGTCAGGCAACACGACAGGATCCCCGGTGTTGGTCGTCGTCGTACGAGCAGAAGACCTGGTGGAAGGGATGTCACCGGCAATGGGGGCACCTTTGTTCAAGCGAGCAGAAACACGGGTTGGCGTTGGCGCCTGTTTCTTCGTAGCTGCTCGTCCACCAGCGGTCGGCTCACTGCACGCAACAGATGGAAGGAAAAAAGAAGGTGGCAATTGTCAGACAACAAACTAATTGCCGCACTTGACAAAAAACAAGTGCAAAAGAAATGGATCAGATTTTTCCAAAGAAAAGATACACAGCAGAAAACTAAAATTGAGAGTCGAACCTCTTCCTGGCAGCTACGGGATCGATCCTAGACCTCTTGCCAGCAGAACCCTGCCCAACATCCTCTGGAGCCCTCCCCCTCCTTGATGGCAAAACCCCCTCGCCTCTTGCAGCCGTATGTTCTGTCACTTTCTCCGGTGGGTGGGCACCTGTTGCATCCTTGCCCTTGTTGCCGCATGTGCGAACTTCAGCGTGTTCATTGTCATCGGTGTCATCGTCGTCGTCCTTGCTGAGGCCAGCGTCTCCATCCACATCATCCTGTGTGTCACCGGGCTCTTGGGAGCTGTTGTAGTCATACCGGCCACGGCAACCGGTTGGCCGATGTGTACGTTCTGGGACAAATGAAGTGAACTGCCTCGCAACCGCGTCGCTGTCAGAGGCACTGAGGGACGTCCACCCCTCAACCAACTTCCCGAGCAGGCCGGTCATTCCGGATGCAAACTGCCCAATTAGATGCTCCACTGGTGCCCTCGCCTATGCACGAAAACAAGAAGCATCAACAAAAACAACGCCCGTACTGCATTCGCTTCCGCGACATCAACATGTAATCCACGGCAAACCATAGATGTGGACATTTTGATTACCTCAGAAGGGCAAGACGGAGCTGAGTGCACGTCCATCCACTTTTCAAATCTTTGGGGCCCCCCAAACACGCTGTAGTCTATAGCATGCTTGGCCATCAGCTATGAAAAACAAAAAAAGAAATTGTAAGCATGCCTTATAAACCACGGACGGTTGCGTCGTGTCAAATTTGTAAGCATGCCGTGTGAAAAAGACTTAAACAAAAACTAACCTGTAGTTTTCCATATGTGCCATCAGTTGCCCTGTCTGCGGCAAGCACAGCCTTGACAGCGCTGATGGTCCACGCAGAAACAGCAAACTTGTGAGTAGGCGGCGGGCCTCCTATCCCGGTGAAATCCACGGTGGACAGATCAAGAGAGTCGACATACATGAGCTGATTTAAAACAATTTTGCAAAGAAAAGAAAATATCAGTTGCCATCGTGGTTAAATTGTAGTTCAGAAAAAAGAGAGCAGGATAATGTATGATCCAACGATAATATGTATGTGTTAGTTGCCATCAAAGTGTGATGGCAGTTGCCATGCTAATATGAAGGTAGTTGCCACATTGTCAGTATGACAGTTGCCACGTTGTCATTATGGCAGTTGCCACATTGTCACTATGGCAGTTGCCATCTTGTTATGACCAGATTGTCATGCATGAAATAAAAAGTACGTTATAAACAAAGAGTTCACACAGAGATCTGGTGAAAATAAAATACCATTAAGTGCAGACGACAACCCTTCTGGTACATCTTGTTTTTGAAAGCATCGTGGAGAAAGTCGGCAATAAACTTACACCAGTTCATACTCTTCACGTTTTTCAAATTCGCCTGCACCACACAAAATTTCAGGGCAAAAAAGGTTGCCACATCAGAAATCAAAACGGAAGAAACGCAACGAAAACACTGGCAGTAGCGAGCATGGATCATTCACCAGGATGGGGAAACATTTGTTGCTTGGGCGAAGAGAAGTGGTCGGCGCGAAAACAGCTGAGATGAGGTACATGAGTAGCTTCATCTTGAAAACTTCTCCGTGCGTCGTCATGTCCTGCAGAGAATCTGCCAGTACAGACATGTTCGGCATTGCCTCCAACCCAGGAAACAAACGGGCGAACAACTCTTCCTCGATCTCATTATTAACCTCGTACGGGACTTTGATATGTCCCCGAGGCACACCCAAAGTGCAGAACACGGATTCCTCATTCAATGGAAGTCTTCCCCGTCCCGGGATCACGAATTCCCTGGAGGCGGGATCGTATATCTCACCAAGCCAGTCGAATACCGGGTTGACAAGGTTCGTACACCGGACATCCATCAGAACCTGCATACCCATCTCAGCAGCAGCTCCCTTTTGATCGTTAGTGAATTTGTCAATCAACACGGTCAGACGTTCCTGGGAGGCTCTGTTGCGAATACGTTTCTTCTTCTGCAAAAAACAAACACAAAAGTGTTGAGCTGTTGCCATGTTTTTGCAATGTTATGAAAATTTAGTTCATGATGGACGACTATAAAAAAGATCTAGCTGCCAACAAATAACATAAATCAGGAGGAGGGGGGCGGGTGTGCGGACAGTTACCTCATCGCCCTCTTTTCTCCGTCCAGTTGCCTGGTTACGTTGAGGTGGATCCATGAAATCATCATCATCACTTTGATGATCGCCACGAGCCATTATGCTGATGTAGGAACAGACCAAATTGTTAATGGCGAAAATGTAAAATGCAATGGGTAAGCAGTTGCCACCTAACAGAAAAATATTAACTATTTGAATGCAAATGTGGTTGCCATACTATGCAGCCAGTTTGCCACACTGTCATATCTGTATTGTGGCAATAGACATTATGTTCACATACTGTATTGCAACATGATTATACAAAATCCAAAGTGGCAAACACGCCAACTCGATGTGCACATTAGTTCCATCCAGTGCTACCGATTGTGGCAACTATCAAAGTTTGGAAACTGTCGCAAATAATTCAGAAAAAAAAACAAGTCTCACAAATGAAAAAGAATGTTTGATGTTACTATTATGTAAATTCAGTAAAAAATCAGTTTGCCTCATTTAAGAGCGTGTATGTGGCAACTATCTCATTCATTCAGTAAATTTTAGTTGCCCCCCTTGTGTGTGAGCTTGAACACATTTGTGGCAACTATGACAGTCAGTTTCAGAAAAATATGTTGCCGCAGAAGAGAACACATTTGTGGCAACTGGCACATTTGTTCATGTAGTTTAGTTGCCACACACCTGTTCACGTTCGGTCATACTGCCATAGTTGCCACATTCAGAAAGCATATTTTTTCTGGTTACTTATCGTACAAGTTCAGCAGAATTAAAATTTGCCACATGGGAAGAGCATGCGTGTGGCAACTGCCACAGGAGTTCAATGAAATTAGTTGCCACCTCGTTTTGGGGTGGCAACTATGACAGTCATTTTCGGAAATCTGTTGCCACATGGGAGAACACGTTTGTGGCAACTACCACGTTTCTTCAGGTAGTTTAGTTGCCGCACATTTGTTTCACGTTCAATCATATTGCCAATTTCGCCACAGTCTGTAGTTTCAACCCCAAAACTAGACTAGATCCAGGTTTCAATGGCAACTGCTTCAACCTCAAAATCACCCTTACAATTCTCGCGCGAAATGGCTGCAACCCCAAATTTCGAACCAATCCGCACCAAAACAACCCGGCGGACAACTCTCAAAATCCAAATGCAAGACTAATGCGTTGCCAACGAGCAGGCATAGCCTCACCGACGATGCCGCCGCAGCGGCGGCGACGAAACTGCCCACTCCCACGAAGCAACGGCAGGCACACAACTATGGAGCACCGCCGCAGCGGCGGGAACGCCGGCGCACCACCGAATCGCCGGAATTTCTAGGATGGATCTAGAAATCGAACAGGGAGGAAAGAGGGGAACAAAATCAGGGAGGGGATGCGATAGATGAAGCGAGCATTGCCTTCGACACGCACGCGTTCCGGCGACGCCGCTCCGCTCCGACGAGCACCACCAACGCCCGCGAACACCGTCGACTGTCCCGCCTCCGCCGTTGCCTTCTCCCCTCGCCTTCTCCTCCGGTGGACTGTAATGCGAGTGGGTTGTGCCAGTAAATGCAACGCGGGGGAGAGTGAATGGAACCGTGAGGGAGAGGGTGGAGGGGTGTGCGACGTGTTTGACGTCAACTGCGGTCGGACCGTGGCGTGCGGGCGCATGGCAGTTCCACCGCACGCCTCTCAGTGGCAACCGCTGACCGCGGGATGGCAACTATCGTGCGGGCGAACCCACTCGCACACCGCACACTAGAATCGTCCAACGTGGCGCCGAAAACCAGCCCTTTTGCTCCAAGATTCGTGCAAAACGAAACCAACGGCGATGCTTGCGTGTGGACGGAGTGGTGAACGCCCACACGTGTGGGCGTTAACATTTCCGTAAATTAATGCTCGGCCTTATGGATGACTTCGTCCAATAGAAAGCACCGGCCGTAAATCCAAAATAATCTTAAGCCTGCACGTGCATGAATATATTATTGTCTTTATGTGGCAACGGATTTCAAGCTATTATTTATTCTTTTAATGCATTTTAAGTGTTTTGAGACACTACTATTTATTTATAGACGTGTTTTGCACATACAAACTTACTAGTATTCTCTAGAATTTAAGAATGAAATCCGACAACCAATTCTGTGGCAGCCAAACGAGTAAGCTTTGAAAATCACATATGAAATCTAGTGAATTCGGCTCAAATAATGGGAGCCTAACGACCTGTAAGAGACATCGTTTCGACATTGACCATGTATATAAATCAGTTGATTTTCAATTTCTCGCATCAATAAAGTTTACTTTTGAGTGTCTGATAATTGCATCTACTGAACATGTATATAAATCATAGTCAAAAAATACATCAACTTTAAGTTTAACAAATTCCATTGGTGGCCCAGACCAATCCCCATTTTTCTTAGAACTTTTGGGAAAGAGGCAACAACAAAGTTAACCATCAAAGCCCAGATAGCCATAATTATCTTGGACGCATCCTGGACATTCTTCCCATTCATAAGCTTCCGCCGTTCCTGCCATAAATACCAAGAAATAATGACAATCAATTCGCAAATATTGTGAATACCCAGGATAGTAGTTTTCGAAGCCGGCAACTCTTCTTCATTTTTTTGAGAGTGTGCAAACCACATACCATATTTTTATAGAAGAGAGCAATAATTTACGAGAATCCTCACAAAGATGCAAACATCATTGTAGGTACACCGCTACCAAACCAAAAGAAATCTAGTCTGCTCTCTCACAAAACGATGAAGGCCGCTAATTCCTCTACACACTAAGTGCCAATCCTTCAAGTTCATATAGAATTTTTGTGACTACATCATGGACTCCTAGTTGTTGCTCCCACCGGTTGAAGACTCTAGTATTCCTCTACTTCCATAAGGACTAAGTGATGACCCACAAGTATAGGGGATTTATTGTAGTCCTTTTGATAAGTAAGAGTGTCGAACCCAACGAGGAGCAGAAGAAAATGACAATCGGTTTTCAGCAAGGTATTCTTTGCAAGCACTGAAATTATCGGTAACATATAGTTTTATGAAAGGGTAAATTGTAACGGGTAACAAGTAAATATAGTAACTAAGACGCAGCAAGGTGGTCCAATCCTTTTTGTAGCAAATGACAAGTCTGGACAAACTCTTATATAAAGCAAAGAGCTCCCGAGGACACATGGGAATTGTTGTCAAGTTAGTTTTTATCATGCTCATATAATTTGCGTTTGTTACTTTGATAATTTGATATGTGGGTGGACCGGTGCTTGGGTGCTGCCCTTCCTTGGACAAGCCTCCCACTTATTAACCCCTCTCGCAAGCATCTGTAACTACAAAAGAAGTATTAAGGTAAACCTAACCATAGCATGAAACATATGGATCCAAATCAGCCCCTTACGAAACAACGCATAAACTAGGGTTTAAGCTTCTGTCACTCTAGCAACCCATCATCTACTTATTACTTCCCAATGTCTTCCTGTCGGCCCAATCAATGGTGAAGTGTCATGTAGTCAACGTTCACATAACACCACTACAGGAAAGACAACATATATCTCATCAAAATTGTTGGGGAACGTAGCAGAAATTCAAAATTTTCTACGCATCACCAAGATCAATCTATGGAGTAATCTAGCAACGAGGGAAGGAGAGTGCATCTACATACCCTTGTAGATCGCTAAGCGGAAGCGTTCAAGTGAACGGGGTTGATGGAGTCGTACTCGTCGTGATCCAAATCACCGATGATCCTAGTGCCGAACGGACGGCACCTCCGTGTTCAACACACGTACAGCCCGGTGACGTCTCCTACGCCTTGATCCAGCAAGGGGAGAAGGAGAGGTTGGGGAAGACTCCATCCAGCAGCAGCACGACGGCGTGGTGGTGGTGGAGGAGCGTGATACTCCAGCAGGGCTTCGCCAAGCACCACAAGAGACGAGGAGGGAGAGGGGTAGGGCTGCGCCAAGAAGGAGATTGAATGGCAGCCAGCCCTAGATCCCATCTAGGGGGGCAGCCAAGGGGGGAGAGAGGGGGCGCACCATTAGGTGGGCCTTAGGCCCATCTGAGCCTAGGGTTTGCCCCCTTCCACTCTTCCTTGCGCCTTGGGCCTTGGTGGGGGGGTGCACCAGCCCACCTAGGGCTGGTCCCCTCCCACACATGGCCCATGCAGCCCTCCGGGGCTGGTGGCCCCACTTGGTGGACCCTCGGGACCCTCCCGGTGGTCCCGGTACGTTACCGATAAAACCCGAAACTTTTTCGGTGACCAAAACAGGACTTCCCATATATAAATCTTTACCTCCGGACCATTCCGGAACTCCTCGTGACGTCCGGGATCTCATCCGGGACTCCCAACAACATTCGGTAACCATGTATATCTATTCCCTATAACCCTAGCGTCATCGAACCTTAAGTGTGTAGACCCTACGGGTTCGGGAACCATGCATACATGACCGAGATAACTCTCCGGTCAATAACCAACAGCGGGATCTGGATACCCATGTTGGCTCCCACATGTTCCACGATGATCTCATCAGATGAACCACGATGTCAAGGACTTAATCAATCTCGTATACAATTCCCTTTGTCTAGCGGTACGATACTTGCCCGAGATTCGATCATCGGTATCCCGATACCTTGTTCAATCTCGTTACTGGCAAGTCTCTTTTACTCATTCCGTAACACATCATCCCGTGATCAACTCCTTGATCACATTGTGCACATTATGATGATGTCCTACCGAGTGGGCCTAGAGATACCTCTCCGTTTACACGGAGTAACAAATCCCAGTCTCGATTCGTGCCAACCCAACAGACACTTTCGGAGATACCTGTAATGTACCTTTATTGCCACCCAGTTACGTTGTGACGTTTGGCACACCCAAAGCACTCCTACGGTATCCGGGAGTTGCACAATCTCATGGTCTAAGGAAATGATACTTGACATTAGAAAAGCTTTAGCATACGAACTACATGATCTTGTGCTAGGCTTAGGATTGGGTCTTGTCCATCACATCATTCTCCTAATGATGTGATCCCGTTATCAATGACATCCAATGTCCATGGTCAGGAAACCGTAACCATCTATTGATCAACGAGCTAGTCAACTAGAGGCTTACTAGGGACATGGTGTTGTCTATGTATCCACACATGTATCTGAGTTTCCTATCAATACAATTCTAGCATGGATAATAAACGATTATCATGAACAAGGAAATATAATAATAACCAATTTATTATTGCCTCTAGGGCATATTTCCAACAGTCTCCCACTTGCACTAGAGTCAATAATCCAGTTCACATCGATATGTGATTAACACTCAAGGTCACATCCCCATGTGACTAACACCCAAAGAGTTTTGGGTTTGATCATGTTATGCTTGTGAGAGAGGTTGTAGTCAACGGGTCTGCAACATTCAGATCTGTATGTACTTCGCAAATTTCTATGTCATCTTGTAGATGCAACTACTACGCTACATTTGGAGCCATTTTAAATAACTGTTCTACTTGGAGCTATTCTAAATTGTTGCTCCATTATACGTATCCGGTATCTCTACTCAAAGCTATCCGGATAGGTGTTAAGCTTGCATCGACGTAACTCTTTACGTCGAACTCTTTATCACCTCCATAACCGAGAAACATATCCTTATTCCTCTAAGGATAATTTAAACCGCTATCTGGTGATCTACTCCTAGATCACCTTTGTACCCTCTTGCCAGACATGTGGCAAGGCACACATCAGGTGCGGTACTCAGCATGGCATAACGTATAGAGCCTACGACAAAAGCATAGGGGACGACCTTCGTCCTTCCTCTTTCTTCTGCCGTGGTCGAGCTTTAAGTCTTAAATTTATACCTTACAACTCAAGCAAGAACTCCTTCTTTGACTGATCCATCTTGAACACCTTCAAGATCATGTCAAGGTATGTGCTCATTTGAAAGTACCATTAAGCGTTTTGATCTATCCTTATAGATCTTGATGCTCAATGTTCAAGTAGCTTAATCCAGGCTTTCCATTGAAAAACACTTTCCAAATAACCCTATATGCTTTCCAGAAATTCTACGTCATTTCTGATCAACAATATGTCAACAACATATATTCATCAGAAATTCTATAGTGCTCCCACTCACTTCTTTGGAAATACAAGTTTCTCATAAACTTTGTATACACCCAAAATCTTTGATCATCTCATCAAAGCATACATTCCAACTCCGAGATTCTTACTCCAGTCCTTAGAAGGATTGCTGGAGATTTGCATACTTATTAGCATCTTTCAGGATTGACAAAACCTTCCGGTTGTATCACATACAACCTTTCCTCAAAAATCGTCGAGGAAACAATGTTTTGACATACTATCTGCAAGATTTCATAAATAATGCAGTAATTGCTAATATAATTCCAACAGACTCTTAGCATCGCCACGAGTGAGAAAGTCTCATCGTAGTCAACTCCTTGAACTTGTCGGAAAACATCTTAACGACAAGTCGAGCTTTCTTAATGGTGATACTTGCCATCATTGTCCGTCTTCCTTTAAAAAAATCCATATGTACCTAACAGCCTTACGACCATCAAGTAGTTCTTTCAAAGTCTACACTTTGTTTTCATATATGGATCCTCTCTCGGATTATATGGCCTCGAGCCATTTTGGAATCCAGGCCCACCATCGCTTCTCCATAGCTCGTAGGTTCATTGTTGTCTAGCAACATGACTTCCAAGACAGGATTACGTACCACTCTGAAGTAGTACGCATCCTTGTCATCCCACGAGGTTTGGTAGTGACTTGATCTGAAGTTTCATGATCACTATCATAAGCTTCCACTTCAATTGGTGTAGGTGCTACAGGAACAACTCCCTGTGCCCTGCCACACACTAGTTGAAGAGACGGTTCAATAACCTCATCAAGTCTCCACCATCCTCCCACTCAATTCTTTCGAGAGAAACTTTTCCTCGAGAAAGGACCCAATTCTAGAAACAATCCCTTATTGCTTTCGGATCTGAGACAGGAGGTATACCCAACTGTTTTGGGTGTCCTATGAAGATGCATTTATCCGCTTTGGGTTCGAGCTTATCAGCCTGAAACTTTTTCACATAAGCGTCGCAGCCCCAAACTTTTAAGAAATGACAGCTTAGGTTTCTCTAAACCATAGTTCATACGGTGTCATCTCATCGGAATTACGTGGTGCCCTATTTAAAGTGAATGTGGTTGTCTCTAATGCCTAACCCATAAACTATCGTGGTAATTCGATAAGAGATATCATGGTGTGCATCATATCCAATATGGTGCAGTTATGATGTTCGGACACATCATCACACTATGGTGTTCCAGGCTGTATTAGTTGTGAAACGATTTCCACAATATCTTAATTCTGTGCCAAACTCGTAATTCAGATATTCATCTCTATGATCATATCATAGATATTTTATCCTCTTGTCACGATGATCTTTCAACTTCACCCTGAAATTACTTGAACCTTTCAATAATTCAGACTCGTGATTCATCAAGTAAATATACTCAACATCTACTCAAATCATCTGTGAAGTAAGAACATAACTATATCCACTACACGCCTCAGCACTCATTGGACTGCACACATCAAAATGTATTACTTCCAACAAGTTGCTTTCTAGTTCCATTTTACTGAAAACGAGGCTTTCAGTCATCTTGCCCATGTGGTATGATTTGCATGTCTCAAGTGATTCAAAATCAAGTGAGTCCAAATGGTCCATTTGCATGGAGTTTCTTCATGCATATACACCAATAGACATGGTTCGCATGTCTCAAACTTTTCAAAAACGAGTGAGCCCAAAGATCCATCAACATGGAGCTTCTTCATGCGTTTTATACCGATATGACTTACGTGGCCGTGCCACAAGTAGGTGGTACTATCATTACTATCTTATATCTTTTGGCATGAACATGTGTATCACTACGATCGAGATTCAATAAACCATTCATTTTTAGGTGCAAGACCATTGAAGGTATTATTCAAATAAACAGAGTAACCATTATTCTCCTTAAATGAATAACCGTATTGTGATAGATATAATCCAATCATGTCTATGCTCAACGCAAACACCAATCTCGATGGTAGAGGGAGCGTGCGATGCTTGATCACATCAAGCTTGGGAAAAACTTCCAACACATATCGCCAGCTCACCTTTAGCTAGTCTCCGTTTACTCCGTAGCCTTTTATTTCGAGTTTACTAACACTTAGCAACCGAAACGGTATCCAATACCATGGTGGGAGTACTAGTAAAGTACACAATGTATATCCAATATACTTCTATCGACCTTGCCAGCCTTCTCATCTACCAAGTATCTAGGGTAATTCTGCTCCAGTGGCTGTTCCCCTTATTACAAAAGCACTTAGTCTTGGGTTTGGGTTCAACCTTGGGTTTCTTCACTAGAGCAGCAGCTGATTTGCTGTTTCATGAAGTATCCCTTCTTGCCCTTGCCCTTCTTGAAACTAGTGGTTTCACCAACCGTCAACAATTGATGCTCCTTCTTGATTTCTACTTTTGTGGTGTCAAACATCGCGAATATCTCAAGGATCATCATATATGTCCCTGATATATTATAGTTCATCACGAAGCTCTAGCAGCTTGGTGGTAATGACCTCGGAGAAACATCACTATCTCATCTGGAAGATCAACTCCCACTCGATTCAAATGATTGTTGTACTCAGACAATCTGAGCACAAGCTCAACAATTGGGCTTTTCTCCCTTAGTTTGCAGGCTAAGAAAATCGTCGGAGGTCTTATACCTCTTGACGTGGGCACGAGCCTGAAATCCCAATTTCCGCCCTCAAAACATCTCATATGTTTCGCGACGTTTCAAAACGTCTTCGGTGCCTCAACTCTAAACCGTTTAACTAAACTATCACGTAGTTATCAAAACGTGTATGTCAGATGTTCGCAACATCCACAGACGACGTTCGAGGTTCAGCACACTGAGCGGTGCATTAAGGACATAAGCCTTCTATGAAGCAATGAGGACAATCCTCAGTTTACGGACCTAGTCCGCATAATTGCTACTATCAACTTTCAACTAAATTTTCTCTAGGAACATATCTAAACAGTAGAACTGAAGCGCGAGCTACGACATAATTTGCGAACACCTTTTGACTATGTTCAGGATAATTAAGTTCATCTTATGAACTCCCACTCAGATAGACATCCCTCTATTCATCTAAGTGATTACATGATCCGAGTCAACTAGGCCGTGTCCGATCATCACGTGAGACGGACTAGTCAACATCGGTGAACATCTTCATGTTGATCGTATCTAGCATACGACTCATGCTCGACCTTTCGGTCTCTTGTGTTCCGAGGCCATGTCTATACATGCTAGGCTCGTCAAGTCAACCTAAGTGTTTTGCATGTGTTACGAGGCCATGTTTGTACATGCTAGGCTCGTCAACACCCGTTGTATTCGAACGTAAGAATCTATCACACCCGATCATCACGTGGTGCTTCGAAACGACGAACTTTCGAAATGGTGCACAGTTAGGGGGAACACTTTCTTGAAATTTTAATGAGGGATCATATTATTTACTACCGTCGTTCTAAGCAAACAAGATGCAAAAACATGATAAACATCACATGTAATCAAATAATAGTGACATGATATGGCCAATATCATATAGCTCCTTTGATCTCCATCTTGGGGCTCCATGATCATCTTGTCACCGGCATGACACCATGATCTCCATCATCATGATCTCTATCATCGTGCCTCCATGAAGTTGCTCGCCAACTATTACTTCTACTACCAAGGCTAACACATTTAGCAATAAAGTAAAGTAATTTACATGGCGTTTCTCAATGACACGCAGGTCATACAAAAAATAAAGACAACTCCTATGGCTCCTGTCGGTTGTCATACTCATCGACATGCAAGTCGTGATTCCTATTACAAGAACATGATCTCATACATCACATATATATCATTCATCACATCCTTTGGCCATATCACATCACAAAACACTTGCTGCAAAAACAAGTTAGACGTCCTCTAATTGTTGTTGCAAGTTTTTTACATGGCTGCTATAGGTTTCTAGCAAGAACGTTTCTTACCTACGCCAAAACCACAACGTGAATTGCCAATTTCTATTTACCATTCATAAGGACCCTGTTCATCGAATCCGATCCGACTAAAGTGGGAGAGACAGACACCCGCCAGCCACCTTATGCAACTAGTGCATGTCAGTCGGTGGAACCGGTCTCACGTAAGCGTACGTGTAAGGTTGGTCCGGGCCGCTTCATCCCACGATGCTGCCGAATCAAGATAAAACTAGTAATGGCAAGATAATTGACAATATCGACACCCACAACTACTTTGTGTTCTACTCGTGCATAGTAACTATGCATAGACCTAGCTCATGATGCCACTGTTGGGGAACGTAGCAGAAATTCAAAATTTTCTACGCATCACCAAGATCAATCTACGGAGTAATCTAGCAACGAGGGAAGGAGAGTGCATCTACATACCCTTGTAGATCGCTAAGCGGAAGCGTTCAAGTGAACGGGGTTGATGGAGTCGTACTCGTCATGATCCAAATCACCGATGATCCTAGTGCCGAACGGATGGCACCTCCGTGTTCAACACACGTACAGCCGGGTGACGTCTCCTACGCCTTGATCCAGCAATGGGAGAAGGAGAGGTTGGGGAAGAATCCATCCAGCAGCAGCACGACGGCGGGGTGGTGGTGGAGGAGCGTGGTACTCCAGCAGGGCTTCGCCAAGCACCGCAAGAGACGAGGAGGGAGAGGGGTAGGGCTGCACCAAGGAGATTGAATCGTGTCTCTGGCAGCCCAAAACCTCAAGTATATATAGGTGGAGGGGAGGGGCTGCGCCCCCACCTAGGTTTCCACCCCTAGGGGTGGCGGCCAGCCCTAGATCCCATCTAGGGGGGCGGCCAAGGGGGAGAGAGGGGAGCGCACCACTAGGTGGGCCTTAGGCCCATCTGAGCCTAGGGTTTGCCCCCTTCCACTCTCCCTTGCGCCTTGGGCCTTGGTGGGGGGCGCACCAGCCCACCTGGGGCTGGTCCCCTCCCACACTTGGCCCATGCAGCCCTCCGAGGCTGGTGGCCCCACTTGGTGGACCCTCGGGACCCTCCCGGTGGTCCCGGTACGTTACCGATAAAACCCGAAACTTTTCCGGTGACCAAAACAGGACTTCCCATATATAAATCTTTACCTTCGGACCATTTTGGAACTCCTCGTGACGTCTGGGATCTCATCTGGGACTCCGAACAACATTCGTTAACCACATATATCTATTCCCTATAACCCTAGCGTCATCGAACCTTAAGTGTGTAGACCCTACGGGTTCGGGAACCATGCAGACATGACCGAGATAACTCTCCGGTCAATAACAAACAGCGGGATCTGGATACCCATGTTGGCTCCCACATTTTACACGATGATCTCATCAGATGAACCACGATGTCAAGGACTTAATCAATCCCGTATACAATTCCCTTTGTCTAGCGGTACGATACTTGCCCGAGATTCGATCGTCGGTATCCCGATACCTTGTTCAATCTCGTTACTGGCAAGTATCTTTTACTCGTTCCGTAACACATCATCCCGTGATCAACTCCTTGATCACATTGTGCACATTATGATGATGTCCTACCGAGTGGGCCCAGAGATACCTCTCCATTTACACGGAGTGACAAATCCTAGTCTCGATCCATGCCAACCCAACAGACACTTTCGGAGATACCTGTAATGTACCTTTATAGCCACCCAGTTACGTTGTGACGTTTGGCACACCCAAAGCACTCCTAGGGTATCCGGGAGTTGCACAATCTCATGGTCTAAGGAAATGATACTTGACATTAGAAAAGCTTTAGCATACGAACTACATGATCTTGTGCTAGGCTTAGGATTGGGTCTTGTCCATCACATCATTCTCCTAATGATGTGATCCCGTTATCAATGACATCCAATGTCCATGGTCAGGAAACCGTAACCATCTATTGATCAACGAGCTAGTCAACTAGAGGCTTACTAGGGACATGGTGTTGTCTATGTATCCACACATGTATCTGAGTTTCCTATCAATACAATTCTAGCATGGATAATAAACGATTATCATGAACAAGGAAATATAATAATAACCAATTTATTATTGCCTCTAGGGCATATTTCCAACAAAAATATCGAACGAACACCAAATTCACAAGATTACTTATAACAAGACTTCTCCCATGTCCCTAGGAACAAACGTAACTACTCACAAAGCATATTCATAATCATAATCAGAGTAGTATTAATTATCATTAAGGATCTGAAAATATAATCTTCCACCGGATAAACCAACTAGCATCAACTACAGGGACTAATCAACACTACTAGCAACCCACAGGTACCAATCTGAGGTTTTGGGACCAAGATCGAATACAACAAATGAACTAGGGTTTGAGAGGAGATGGTGCTGGTGAATATGTTGATGGAGATTGACCCCCTCTCGATGAGAGGATCGATGATGATGATGATGGCGATGATTTCCCCCTCCTAGAGGGAAGTTTCCCTGACAGAACAGCTCCACCGGAGCCCTAGATTGGTTCTGCCTAGGTTCCGTCTCGAGACAGCGGCGCTTCGTCCCGAAAGCTTCCTTCTAATTTTTTCCATGGTAAAAGACACCATATAGCCAGAGATGTGCACCGGAGGCCAGCCAGGGGGCCCACAAGGTCGGGGGGCACGCCCAGGGGGGTAGGGCGCGCCCTCCACCCTTGTGGCTGGCTGGTGTCCCCCTCTAGTTCTTTCTCCGCCCAATATTTTTTTACATATTCCAAAAATAAGCTCTGTGAAGTTTCAGGACTTTTAGAGTTGTGCAGAATAGGTCTTTAATATTTGCTCCTTTTCCAGTCCAGAATTCCGGCTGCAGGCATTCTCCCTCTTCAAGTAAACCTTATAAAAGAAGATAGAATAGTCATAAGTATTGTGATATAATGTGTAATAACATCCCATAATGCAATAAATATCAATATAAAAGCATGATACAAAATGGATGTATCAACTCCCCCAAGCTTAGACCTCACTTGTCCTCAAGCGAAAGCCAATATCGATAAATATGTCCACATGTTTAGAGATAGAGCTGTCGATAAAATAAAATATGGACATGAGGGCATTATGATTATCTTTAGAATAGCAACATATATTGTCATATAATTTCTTATGCTAAAGTAACAATTCGTTCACAAGATAAAGTATGAATCGGAAACTTCACTGAAAACTAACAAACTATGATCTCAGTCATTGCAGCAATTGCAATTTATCATAACATCGGAAAGAGTCAATATAAGAGCTTTTCATCAAGTCCACATACTCAACTAACATATAATCTTTCACAATTGCTAACACTCACATGATACTTTTGGGTACAAAGTTTCAAACGGACACAGAGAAAGATAGGGGCTTATAGTTTCGCCTCCCAATCTTTTACCTCAAGGGTAGTGTCAACAATAATACTTTATGAAAACCTACATCTGAGGGGATATATATATATCCGAATCTCTCCAACACATAGAGCTTGCCAAAGGAAAATTATAAAAAAGAAAGGTGATGATCACCATGACTCTTGTATAAGGGTAAGAGATAAAAAGTAAAATATAGGCCCTTCGCAGAGGGAAGCAGAGGTTGTCATGCACTTTTATGGTTGGATGTACAAAATCTTAGTGCAATAGAACGTCACTTTATATTGCCGCTTGTGATAAGGACCTTTATTATGCAGTCCGTTGCTTTTATTTCTTCCATATCACAAGTTTGTATAAAGCTTATTTTCTTCACACTAATAGATCATACATATTTAGAGAGCAATTTTTATTGCTTGCACTGATGACAACTTACTTGAAGGATCTTACTCAATCCATATGTAGGTATGGTGGACTCTCATGGCAAAACTGGGTTTTGGGATGTTTGGAAGCACAAGTAGTATCTCTACTTGGTGCAAAGAATTTGGCTAGCATGAGAGGGAAAGGCAAGCTCAACATGTTGGATGATCCATGACAATATAACTTTTATTTGGATATAATAAAACATAACCTATTATGTTGTCTTCCTTGTCCAACATCAACTTTTTAACATGTCATATTTTAATGAGTGCTCACAATTATAAAAGATGTCCAAGATAGTATATTTATATGTGAAGCCTCTCTTTCTTTATTACTTCCTATTAATTGCAACAATGACCAAAACTATGTTTGTAAACTCTCAACAACTTTTATTCATCATACTCTTTATATGTGAAGTCATTACTCCCCATAAGATGATTATATGATCTTTTTATTTCATTCCTTTTATTTAACTCCCTCAAGATCATTATATATCTCGAAAGGAAAGCCCTTATCTCGAAACTACTCTTCATTATATATCTCAAGGACTCGATTACACAGATAGGGATCAAAGCAAAAACGCAAAGCCTAGATCATACTAAAACTTTATTCTACTAGATCAAGATATAACCAAAAGGATCGAACTAAGAAAAACAATAAATATAAAGGTGTGATGGTGATACGATACCGGGGCACTCCCCCAAGCTTCGCAGTTGCCAAGGGGAGTGGCCATACCCATGTATTTATATCTCTTTCTTTGGGGGTGAGGATGACGGAGTAGTTGATGAAGTCGTGTCGCACATCGAGCGCAGGAGATTCTCTATTTGCGAATAATGCCCTTGAGTGAGGTGATGTACTCTTGGAACCGAATATTTTCACGAGTTAGATACTTGTTTTGCACCCGAACTATTTCAATCATCTTGAAAGCTTCAATTTTAGTAGTGGTAAGATGATTGTAGTAAGGTTGAAGGATGTCTTCTTCTTCTGCTGCCGGAACTTAATCCTCCGTGGCCTTCTTGATCTTATCACCCTTGTTGATCTCCCCAAGTTCTGCTCTCTTCATATCTATCTTCATTAGCCAAGCATCGTCGCCCGCGTTGTTGGAGGAAGGAGACGGCATGATGCCTGGCCTTGAAAACTCTGGCAAAAAACAGCTCGAAACAAAAACAAGAGATATTTTTGTGGTACAGTGGTCAAAACCTTCGGGAGATTATATAATGAATTTTTACCGACCATAAGAAGTATTCTGCAAGAAAACAGAGTTCGGAGGGCACACGAGGTGCACACAAGGCCAGGGGGCGCCCTCCACCCTTGTGGTGGCCTCGTGTCTCTTTCGGACTACTTTTATTTTTTCTAATTTTTTAAATATTCCAAAACAGAGAAAATTTATCATTGGAAACGTTTTGGAGTCGGTTTACTTACCGTACCACATACCTATTCCTTTTCGGAGTCTAAAACATTCAGGAAAGTGTCCCTTATGTACTCCTCCAGTGTTACGGTATCAATTATATTGGTCTCAACATTTATGGGAGTACCTGAGATATAATGTTTGAGTCTTTGATCGTTTACCACCTTCGGTTTTTTGCCTTCGGTGTTGTTGATTTTTATGGCACTGGAACGATAGACCTCGTCGATAATGTAAGGACCTTCCCATTTAGAGAGAAGCTTTCCTGCAAAAAAATCTTAAACGAGAGTTGTATAGAAAAACATGATCACCTACATTAAACTCACGCTTTTGTATCCTCTTGTCATGTCATCTTTTAACTTTTTCTTTAAACAATTTGGCATTCTCATAAGCTTGGGGTTCTCCATTCATCAAGTGAGCTAATGTCAAATAACCTCTTCTCACTGGCAAGTTTGAAATCATAGTTGAGCTCCTTAATAGCCCAATATGCCTGATATGCTAGTTCAAAAGGTAAGTGACATGCTTTTCTATAAACCATTTTATATGGAGACATACCCATAGGATTCTTATAAGCAGTTCTATAAGCCCACAAAACATCATCAAGTTTCTTAGACCAATTCTTTCTATATCTATTAAAAGTCTTTTGCGAAATTAATTTAACCTCTCTATTACTCAATTCTACTTGACCACTAGACTGAGGATGATATGGAGATGCAATTCTATGGCTGACATCATATTTAGCAAGCATTTTACAGAAAGCACCATGAATAAAATGTGAACCACCATCAGTCATTAAATATCTAGGGACTCCAAACCTCAGAAAAATAACTTCTTTAAGCATCTTAATAGAAGTGTTATGATCATCAATACTAGTTGGAATGGCTTCTACCCACTTAGTAACATAATCAACAACAACTAAAATATGTGTATACCCATTAGAGGAAGGAAAAGGTCCCATATAATCAAAGCCCCAAACATCAAACGGTTCAATAACAAGTGAATAGTTCATAGGCATTTCCTGACGTCTACTACTATTACCAAATCTTTGACATTGATCACAAGACAAAACAAACTTACATGCATCTTTAAAGAGAGTGGGCCAATAGAAACCGGATTGCAATACCTTATGTGTAGTTCTATCTCCAGCGTGGTGTCCTCCGTAAGACTCGGAGTGGCTCTTGCGTAGGATCTGTTCCTATTCATGCTCAGGTACACAACGTCTAATAACACCATCTACTCCTTCTTTATAAAGGTGTGGGTCATCCGAAAAGTAATGTCTTAAATCATAGAAAAACTTTTTGTTTTGCTGGTATGTGAAACTAGGTGGTATAAATTTAGCAACAATATAATATTTAGGCCCAATCAATGGTGAAGTATCATGTAGTCGACGTTCACATCACACCACTTGAGGAAAGACAACATACATCTCATCAAAATATCGAACAAATACCAAATTCACATGATTACTTATAACAAGACTTCTCTCATGTCCTCAGGAACAAACATAACTACTCACAAAGCATATTCATAATCATAATCAGAGGAGTATTAATTATCATTAAAGATCTGAAAATATAATCTTCCACCGGATAAACTAACTAGCATCAACTACAAGGAGTAATCAACACTACTAGCAACCCACAGGTACCAATCCAAGGTTTTGGGACCAAGATCGAATACAAGAGATGAACTGGGGTTTGAGAGGAGATGGTGCTGGTGAAGATGTTGATGGAGATTGACCCCACTCGATGAGAGGATCAATGATGATGACGATGGCGATGATTTCCCCTTCCCGGAGGGAAGTTTCCCCAGCAGAATAGCTCCGCTGGAGCCCTAGATTGCTTCTGCCCATGTTCCGCCTCGAGACGGCCGCGCTTTGTCCCAAAAGCTTCCTTCTGATTTTTTTTCCAGGGTAAAAGACACCATATAGCCAAATATGGGCACCGGAGGCCAGCTAGTGGGCCCTTAAAGGTCGGGGGCGCGCCCTCGACCCTTGTGGCCGGCTGGCGGCCCCCTCTGGTTCTTTCTTCGCCCAATATTTTTTATATATTCCAAATATAAGCTCTGTGAAGTGTCGGGACTTTTGGAGTTGTGCAGAATAGGTCTCTAATATTTGCTCCTTTTCCAATCCAGAATTCCAGCTGCCGGCATTCTCCCTCTTCATGTAAACCTTATAAAATAAGAGAGAATAGGCATAAGTACTATGATGTAATGTGTAATAACAGCCCATAATGCAATAAATATCAGTATAAAAGCATGATGCAAAATGGACGAATCACTAAGCTATGCATGCCATCTAGGAGTTGAACCCTCTTTTGTCATCTTTCTGAAACGAACGGAGCCTTATCCATCACTCCACCAATGTGTCATTCTCGGATGGCCTAGTGATGGGAAGGTTCAACACATCAAGGCAGACATGCCACACTTATCTCGTGTATACACACCTTACCAAAATATGGTCGACATTGTCTTCTTCTTGCAAACAGGTGAAACAACGGGAAGGCTAATCTTGTAGTCCAAACCTTGCGCGTTGATCGGATGTCCACAAATGGTATAGAGACGACAACCAGATGAAAATCTTCACCTTGAGGGGAGAAAAATTCCTCCACACGCAGATTGTAGTTGGCGAGCGATGAAGGCCAACACATAGTTTAGTATACGTAGACTAGGCCGGGTATAAATTGAACGCCCACATGGCCAGGTGAAGATGTCTGGCGAGTCTAAATCGCCAATTGCATGTCGAAGATGCATGAGTTGAACCTGGGCCCAGAAGGAGATCGTGTCATCCTGAACCCATTGCTCGTTGATAGTGGCAGCTGAACTGTTCTAAGATTTATGATTCTTTTGTCAACCAAGCCATGCACCAGTGGTGCGATGTCCAATACGGAGAACCCATGAATCCAACGGTCGCTGTAGAAAAGGACTCTATTTCCTTGACCAACTAATACTGATCAGACTATCAAAAACAACTCTGGCCTCACTGCCAACCATATCGCAAGGCCTCTCGAGATCCGTTCTTCTCAGCCATTCCCATCTGACTCTTAGAGCTAGTGCCAATAGTTTGAGATTCTTAACCCCTAGTACACTATAGCATGTGGGTCAGCATATGGTATTCCAAGCGACTAGACATTGGCCTCCATTGCTCTTCTCTTTACCAGCCCAAAAGAGTGATCGGATCCAACCATTAATATATCCTCCAAAACCCATTCCGGGCATCCAAAAGCAGTAACTGATGAACCGACCTCGCCGCAATAACCGACTTAACCAAGAGGAGTCTAGTGAAGTGTTGAAGAAATCCCCTTTTGTCAAGCTGGAATGAACATATGAACCATGTCCAGCAATGGCTGCTATTTAGATTTGGTTAGGTTTTTGATGGCCAACTGTAACCCAAGATATACGCATGAGAACTTCAAGGGATATTGCAAGAGACTAACCATCTGATCTCGATCCTCTTGATCACGATGAATTAAGGTGGTCATAGATTTCTCGTAATTTACCCTCAGCCCAGATGCCTCCCAAAGACCTCAAGCACCTCTCTGGCAAACAAAAAAAATCTGGACGAGCATAGAAGGCCACATCATCTACGTAAATGGACAATCGCTGCCACACCGAGATACGTCAAAAGGAGCCGAGTACGCCTTCGTCCATGGCTATGGAAATGATAGCCGTTAGTGTGTTCATCGCAATGATAAATAAGAGAGGTGACATGGGATATTCTTGGTGCGGCCCCTACACCTGCGCATGCAATTCTCTTGCCTGGGGCTCCGTTGATCAAGATTTTGGTAGTGACGGTTTGGAGGAGAATGGCCAGACACTTGACAATCCTAAGAGCATCTCCAACCATTGTCCCCCCAGGGGCTCGAAAAATCGCCTCCTGGGGGCAAACCTGTGCTAAAATCAGGTTGGGGGCGATTAGGTTCTGATAACCCACAAATATAAGGGTTTGCAATAGTTTTCGAGGGTAGAGTATTCAACCCAAATTTATAGATTCGACACAAGGGGAGCCAAAGAATATTCACTACAAAAAATACACTTCCATGATGATATGTGTTTGTCACAGTAGGTCACGTTTTCTGTCATGCATGTACATCCATCACGATTTTATGACAGAATCAAAATAGTCATACCTGTGCATGACATTACCAAAATTATCATCACGGAAGTGTCCACTTCCATGATGATAAATGGCGCGTCATGAAAGTGTTTTCGTCAAGGGTAATCGACACGTGGCATCCACCGTAACGGGTCATCGTTAAGCTATCGGGTCCGGTTTTGGATCCGATAACCCGTTAACAACCTAGACCAATGGGGATTTTCCACGTGTAAAATTCTCATTGGCCGGAGGAAACACGTGTTGGCTCACCGTTGGGACAGATGTCATCCACCCATTGGACAGGAGGCGCCTATGATATGTCGACATGTGGCACAGCCCAACAAAGGCCCATTCCGGTGAAAAGGCCGGCCCGTTTGACTTGGTCAAAAGGTAACGGGCCGGCCCACGAAAATCCTATTAACGGCATGTTCATATATAGCCCATTTACGGCACGCTAACTCACGGCCCGTTACAGCCTATCGGAATTAAGCCGAGTAGCTTCATCTGGGCCGTCCAATATGATTCCAACCCGCTCTAACTTCTGGCCCATGTATGGCCCATGATGTCTTTTGGCCCATATGAGGCCCTTTGTAACTCTTGGCCCATTAACGACCCATGGTGAAAGCGGCCCGTTATGAACGGTGCACAACTTTATACCCATTAATGACCCATTATTCCATTGGGCCGATTCGAACCCGTGTTATCTTTCGGCCTTCTCAGGGCCCATTTATTCTTGAGCTCATTTCCAGCAACCGATTACTTACGGGCAGTTACTGGCCTTTTCTGCTTGTCGGCCAAATTCAGCCCGTGGTTACAATCGGCCCGTTTGCGGACCGTTAATCCGTTGGGCCGTTTTCATAGCGTCATCAAATACGGCCGATTATTGACGGCCTGTTATGGTCGGCCCTGATACGTCTCCAACGTATCTATAATTTTTGATTGTTCCATGCTATTATATTATCTGTTTTGGATGTTAATGGGATTTATTTTACACTTTTATATTATTTTTGGGAATAACCTATTAAACGGAGGCCCAGCCCAAATTGTTGTTTTTTTGCCTATTTTAGTGTTTCGTAGAAAAGGAATATCAAACATAGTCCAAACGGAATGAAACCTTCGGGAGCGTTATTTTTGGATCAAACGTGATCCAAGGGACTTGGAGTGGACGTCAAGAAACAATCAAGGAGGCCACGAAGCAGGGGGTGCGCCTACCCCCTAGGCGCGCCCTCCACCCTTGTGGGCCCCTCGTTGCTCAACCGACCTACTTCTTCCTCCTATATATATCCATATAGCCCGAGAACATCCAGGAGCACCACGAAACCCTATTTCCACCGCCGCAACCTTCTGTACCCAAGAGATCCCATCTTGGGGCCTTTTCCGGAGCTCCGTCGGAGGGGGCATTGATCAGGGAGGGCCTCTACATCAACTCCATGGACCCTCCGATGACGTGTGAGTAGTTTACTTCAGACCTTCAGGTCCATAGCTAGTAGCTAGATGCCTTCTTCTCTCTCGTTGGATCTCAATACAAAGTTCTCCTTGATTCTCTAGGAGATCTATTCGATGTAATCTTCTTTTGCGGTGTGTTTGTCGAGATCCGATGAATTGCGGGTTTATGATCAAGTTTATCTACGAACAATATTTGAATCTTCTCTGAATTCTGTTATGTATGATTGGTTTATCTTCGCAAGTCTCTTCGAATTATCAGTTTGGTTTGACCTACTAGATTGATCTTTCTTGCAATGGGAGAAGTGCTTAGCTTTGGGTTCAATCTTGTGGTGCTCGATCCCAGTGACAGAAAGGGAAATGACACGTATTGTATTGTTGCCATCGAGGATAAAAAGATGGGGTTTATATCATATTGCATGAGTTTATCCCTCTACATCATGTCATCTTGCTTAAAGTGTTACTCTGTTCTTATGAACGTAATACTCTAGATGCGTGCTGGATAGCGGTCGATGTGTGGAGTAATAGTAGTAGATGCAGAATCATTTCGGTCTACTTGTCTCAGAAGTGATGCCTTTATACATGATCATGCCTAGATATTCTCATAATTATTCACTTTTCTATCAATTGCTTGACAGTAATTTGTTCACCCACCGTAATACTTATGCTATCGTGAGAGAAGCCAGTAGTGAAACCTATGGCCCCCGAGTCTATTCTCCATCATACAAGTTTCCAATCTATTTTATTTTGCAATCTTTACTTTCAATCTATATCATAAAAATACAAAAAATATTTATCTTATTATTATCATCTCTATTAGATCTCACTCTTGCAAGTGGCTGTGAAGGGATTGACAACCCCTTTATCGTGTTGGTTGTGAGGTTCTTATTTGTTTGTGTAGGTACGAGGTGACTCATGCGTGGTCTCCTACTGGATTGATACCTTGGTTCTCAAAACCGAGGGAAATACTTACGCTGCTTTACTGCATCACCCTTTCCTCTTCAAGGGAAAACCAACACAGTGCTCAAGAGGTAGTAAGGAGGATTTCTGGCGCCGTTGCCGGGGAGATCCACGCCAATTGAAGACATACCAAGTGCCCATCACAACTCTTATCCTTCGCATTACATTATTTGCCATTAGTCTCTTGTTTTCCTCTCCCCCACTTCACCCTTGCCGTTTTATTCGCCCTCTTTTCCTTTCACCCTCTCTTTTTGTTCGCTTTTTCTTCGCTTGTTTGCTTGTGTGTTGGATTGCTTGCTTGTCATGATGGCTCAAGAGAATACTAAATTGTGTGACTTTGCCAATACCAACAATAATGATTTTATTAGCACTCCGATTGCTCCTCTTATCGATGCTGAATCTTGTGAAATTAATACTGCTTTGCTGAATCTTGTCATGAAAGATCCGTTTTCTGGCCTTCCAAGTGAAGATGCTGCTACCCATCTGTAACACCCTCGATGCGAGTATATCTCCCACGTGTCGAGGCACGACTTAGAGGCATAATCGCATTGAAGGCATATGTCGCAAGTTAGGCAATCTTCACAACATCCCATGTAATATAAATAATAAAGGGGAGATAACATAGTTGGCTTACACTCGCCACGTCAATCAAGTACATAAATAACATTACATCATCCAAACACTCATGGCCCGACTATGGCGCCAAAATAAAAGAGAACCCAACATGCGACAACGGTCCCGTTCACCCCCAACTGGGCACCACTACTGATCATCGGGAAAGGAAACATAGTAACTTTGAGAGTCTTCGTCGAACTCCCACTTGAGCTCATACGCGTCTCCTGGAGCGGAATCATCAGGCCCTGCATCTGGTGTAATAGTAATCTGTGAGCCACAGGGACTCAGCAATCTCGCACCCTCGCGATCAGAACTATTTAAGCTTATAGGAATGGCAAGGTAAAATATGAGTGGAGCTGCAGCAAGCGACTAGCAAATATGGTGGCTAACTTATTCGCAAAAGAGAGCGAGAAGAGGAGGCAAAGTGCGAGCGAGAAACTAGAGAGCAACCTACGCAAACATTACTCCAACACCGTGTCCACTTCCCGGACTCCGCCGAGAAGAGGCCATCACGGTAACACACTCAGTTGATTCATTTTAATTAAGTTAAGGTTCAAGTTATCTACAACCGGACATTAACAAATTCCCATCTGCCCATAACCGCGGGCACGGCTTTTGAAAGTTCAAATCCCTGCAGGGGAGTCCCAACTTAGCCCATGAGAAGCTCTCACGGTCAACGAAGGAATAGACCTCCTCCCAAGACGTTCCGATCAGACTCGGTATCTCGGTAATTCAAGACACTTCGACAGGTTAAAACAAGTCCAGCAACACCGCCCGAATGTGCCGACAAATCCCGATAGGAGCTGCACATATCTCTTTTCAGGGCACACTCAGATGAGCCAGACGTCGGGTAGGCCAGCCCAGAGTTGCCCCTGGTAGCCCCGGACATCGCTCGTTGGGACCAACACTCAGAGGAGCACTGGCCCGGGGGGTTAAAATAAGATGACCCTTGAGTCTGCAGAACCCATGGGAAATAAAAGGCTAGGTGGCGAATGGTAAGACCAATGTTGGGCATTGCTGGAAAGGCTTTAATCAAGGCGAACTATCAAGGGGTTCCCATTATAACCCAACCGCGTAAGGAACGCAAAATCCGGGAACATAACACCGATATGACAGAAACTAGGGCGGCAAGAGTGGAACAAAACACTAGGCGAGAGGCCGAGCCTTCCACCCTTTACCAAGTATATAGATGCATTAAGATAACATAGCAATATAATGATATCCCCAACAAGTAAAATATATGTTCCAACAAGGAACGGCCTCCAATCTTCACCTGCAACTAGCAACGCTATAAGAGGGGCTAAGCAAAGCGGTAACATAACCAATCAACGGTTTGCTAGGACATTGGTGGGTTAGAGGTTTGACATGGCAATTTGGTAGGCTTGCAAGCAAGTGGTAGGCATCGTAGCAATGGCATAGCAAAAGAGCGAGCAAACTAGCATAGCAAAGATAGTAGTGATTTCGAGGGTATGATCATCTTGCCTGCACAGTTGTCAGAGTTGACTGGATCCTCGAAAGTAAACTCAATGGGCTCCTCGTTAGCGAACTCGTCTCCCGGCTCTACCCAAACAAGACAAACAAGCAACAAGGACACAATCAACCACGTGCAAACCTAAACAACACAATGCAAAGATGATATGCTATGCGGGATGCAAAATGCAAGATATGACAGGAAATGCATGAACCTGGCCTCAACATGGAAATCCAAGTGTGCCACTGGAAAGATGAGATGAAATCTCTTGAAAACGATATAAAGAACGCCGGAATCGGAGTTACGGTTTGGAAATGGCAAGCGATTCAAAAATGACACCGGTCTGCGATTTACAGCAAGTAGGCATCTAAATGCAAAGAAATGAACATGCTACATCACTCAAACATGGCAACAAAATACATGGAAGGGATGCACACAAGATGCTTAACAAAAGTCTAGCACTGAGCTGTGGCCAAATCATCCATTAACAGGTTCAAACAAGCATGGCAAAAATGCAAATGGCAAACAGATCTCAGACTTAGTGAAATCAACACTTGTCTGGAATTTCAGATCAGGTAGCCCTCTTCGGAGGAACAAAACTACATGCTACAGGACATTAACATGGCAAAGTAAAGCATGACATGGAGCTACTCAAAGAGCTTAACAAAAGTCCCTTAGTGACCTTGAGCCAAAAGGGATCAGAAAATACAATTGCAAGCATGTGAACATAGCAAAAACATAATCAGTTTCAGACTTGGTGAAAAACTGACACATGCTGAAATATAACTCAACTAGGCATGTATACGAGCTCGATGCACTCACTACAGAGCAATTCATGGCAAGAAAAGCATACACCCATCAAGAAGGCACAAAATGCAATCTATACATGGCAAGAACAATAGCATAGCATGCACGGATCAACTACAACATCACCGGCAAAATTGCAAACAAGTTGACAATCTGCCCAGATTCACAAAGTAGCAAAAGTAGAGCTCGATTGACTCAAGCTAGGGTGCTCCATAAATGCAAACAAAGACATGGATGGATAGAGAACTACAATATTAACAAAACTCCCTTACTGATCATCCTCAAAAGAGGCACAGATCACTAGGAAACAACATGAACATATGGCAACATGAGATAAACAGCTCCAGGACTTAGTGAAATCATTAAGTCCCTGAAAACAGAATTATCAAGTGCACCACTTTGCAAGCTTGCACAAGTCACCACACACATCCTAAAAATACATGGGTTGCACCTCTGGAAAGATGACAAAACCCTTAACAAAACATAAGTAGAACTCACAGGCATATCATGCACACATTAATCATGGCAAAAAAGACAAAAGTGCTAAACGGAGTAACAGATCTGGCAATTAACTCAAGTAGCCCTCTTCTAACAGCATTTCGGGCATCAAGATGAGCTCAAATGAAAATGATGCAATGGAATGAAATGATGTACTCTCTGAGATGAACATTTTGACATGCTATATGCATGAATTGGAGCTACGGATGCAAAGTTACGGAGCTACGAACAGAGGCACTTGGATCTGCAGTTCTGGGACTTAGACGAAATTTTTACCCCTAGGGTTTACTGTTCACGGATCCGGATCCAGATCGGCGGACGGATCGAGGTTGACTGGGGCATGCACTCCGGCGAGGCGACGGTGGCCGGGGTTGACGGAGAAGGACGGCGGAGGGCGGCGAGGTGGCGCGGATGCGACGAGGCGGCGGAGGCGGCGGCCGGCGTCGTTGAGGCGGCGGGCGAGGCGGAGGAGGCGGCGGCCGGCGGCGGCGAGGCGGCGCGGCGGGCGAGGCGGAGCGGGGCACGGGCGGCGGCCAATAGGGAGGCGCCACGTGGCGGCGGCGAGGTGCAACGGACACGTCCGTCAGTGGGGAAGCTGTCCAGCGGCGATGATGATGATTTTTTAGGGTTTCGGGGGGGGGGAGAAAGATCCGGATTTGGAGGGGGTGTATATATAGGCATAGAGGGAGCTAGGAGAGTCCAAATGAGGTACGATTTTCGGCCACGCGATCATGATCGAACGCTCTAGATGATGGAGCAGAGTTAGGTGGGTTTTGGGCCAAATTGGAGGGGTGTTGGGCTGCAACACACACGAGGCCTTTTCGGTCCCTCGGTTAACCGTTGGAGTATCAAACGAAGTCCAAATGATACGAAACTTGACAGGCGGTCTACCGGTAGTAAACTAAGACCGCTTGGCAAGGCTCGGTCCAATCCGGAAATGTTTAATCCCCACACATGAAAGAAGGCTAGAAATGACCACCGGAGGAGAACGAAGCGCCGGAATGCAAAACGGACAACGGGAAAAATGCTCGAATGCCTGAGACGAGCACGTATGCAAATGCAATGCACATGATGACATGATATGAGATGCATGACAACGATAACAACACACGGAGACAAAACCCGAACCCGAGGAAATAAATATAACTTAACGCCGGAAACGGCAAGAGTTGGAATACAAATAAGGAAAGTTATATCTGGGGTGTTACAACACTCCACCACTACGAAAGGATCTCGTCCTGAGATCTGGGACTGAAAGAACGCCGGGTACTCAGAACGGAGGTGATCCTCGCGTTCCCAGGTAGCTTCACGGTCGGAATGGTGTGACCACTTGACTTTGAGAAATTTGATTGACTTGTTGCGAGTCTTGCGTTCAGTCTCTTCAAGAATAGCAACTGGGTGCTCACGATAAGTGAGATCTTCTTGGAGCTCAATGTCCTCGAAGTTGACGGTGCGGTCAGGAGTCTTGAAGCACTTTCGAAGCTGAGAGACATGGAACACGTCATGAACATTTGCAAAGTTTGAAGGAAGCTCGAGTTGATAGGCGAGGTCGCCTCTCTTGCTGACAATCTTGAAAGGTCCCACGTATCTAGGAGCAAGCTTCCCTTTGATAACAAAGCGACGAGTACCTTTCATAGGAGAGACGCGGAGGTAAACATGATCTCCGATCTCGAAAGCCAAATCACGGTGCTTACTATCATAGTAGCTCTTCTGGCGGGATTGGGCTGCTTTGAGGTTATCACGAATGACTTTGCACATTTCTTCTGCCTCTGTGATTAAGTCATTACCCAAAAGCTGGCGTTCACCGGTTTCGGACCAGTTGAGAGGGGTACGACACTTCCTGCCATACAGAATTTCAAAAGGGGCCTTGCCCGAACTTGCTTGAAAACTGTTGTTGTAGGAGAATTCAGCATAAGGAAGACAATCCTCCCACTTCATGCCTAAGGAGATCACACACGCCCTGAGCATATCTTAAAGAATCTGGTTGACACGCTCGACTTGACCGCTAGTTTGAGGATGGAAAGCTGTGCTGAAGCGGATGTTGGTGCCCATGGCCTTCTGAAAAGAATCCCAAAACTTCGAGGTAAAGATGCTGCCATGGTCTGAAGAGATCACTTGAGGAATACCGTGCAGAGAGACAATACGAGAGGTATAGAGTTCCGCCAATTGAGCTGCAGTGATCGACTCTTTGATAGGCAGAAAGTGAGCCACTTTGGTGAGTTTGTCGATGACAACGAATATAGCATCATTGCCACGCTTGGACTTTGGAAACCCAGTCACGAAGTCCATTTCAATGTGGTCAAACTTCCATTCTGGAATGGCAAAAGGTTGGAGGAGACCTGCTGGCCTTTGGTGTTCTGCCTTCACTCTTCTGCAGACATCACATTCATTCACGAATTGAGCGATCTCACGCTTCATTCGAGTCCACCAATAAGCTTGCTTAAGGTCCTGATACATCTTTGTGCTCCCAGAGTGGATGGAGAGGAGAGAATTGTGAGCCTCGTTCATGATCACTTTACGGAGGTCACCTTTGGGTACAACAATACGATCCTCGAAGAAGAGAGTGTCCTTGTCATCAAGGCGGTAGCACTTGTACTTGGACTGACTCTTGGCAATCCCAATCTTCACCTTTTTCACCATAGCATCAAGAAGCTGGGCTTGGCGAATCTGGTCTTCCAAGGTATGAGAGACTTGAAGGTTGGCGAGGAAACCTTGAGGAACAACTTGCAGATTAAGTTTGCGGAAAGCTTCACAAAGCTCGGGTTGATAAGGCTTGAGAATCAGACTGTTGCAGTAGGCCTTTCTGCTCAAAGCGTCAGCAATCACATTGTCCTTGCCTGGAGTATACTCGATACTCGGATTATAATCTTGAATCATCTCAACCCATCGAGTTTGCATGAGGTTGAGATTAGGCTGAGTGAAGATGTACTTGAGACTCTTGTGATCAGTGAAAATATCCACTTTTCTTCCCAATAGAAGATGTCTCCAAGTCAAAAGAGCATGCACAACTGCCGCCAACTCGAGATCGTGAGTGGGGTAGTTCGTCTCATTCGGCTTTAACTGGCGAGATGTATAAGCAACAACTTTCTTCTCTTGCATCAAAACTGTGCCAAGACCTTGGAGAGAGGCATCAGAAAAGACCTCGTACGGCTTGGATTCATCAGGCGGAGTCAGAACTGGAGCAGTGATCAATTTCTCTTTCAAAGTGTTGAAAGCAATATCACACTCCGGAGACCAAACGTACTTGACGTGCTTCTGGAGAAGATTTGAGAGAGGCTTCACGATCTTAGAAAAGTTTTCAACGAATCTTCGGCAATAGCTTGCGAGACCGAGGAAGCTACGGAGTTGCTTCACGTTCTGAGGAGGTTCCCAATTCACAATTGCGGACACCTTCTCAGGATTCATGGCAATGCCCTTGGCAGAGATGATATGACCAAGATAAAGAACCTCATCGAGCCAAAACTCACACTTGGAGAACTTGGCATAGAACTGATGTTCCCTGAGCTTATCAAGAACCAAACGCAAGTGCTTGGCATGATCTTCCATGTTCTTCGAGAAAACTAGAATGTCGTCGAGATAGACCAAAACGAAGTCATTGGTGTAGGCGTTGAAGATGAAGTTCATCATGCGAGAGAACGTCGGAGGAGCGTTGGCGACACCAAAAGACATGACAGTGTATTCATATGAACCAAAGCTTGTCCTGAAAGCCGTCTTGGGAATATCTTGCTCACGAATGCGAATCTGGTGATAACCCATGCGGAGATCAAGCTTGGGGAATACTTGGGCACCTTTGAGTTGTTCGAAGAGCTCATTGATGTTGGGAAGTGGATATTTGTTCTTGATGGTCTTCTTGTTCACTGGACAGTAATCAACACAAATTCGGTCCGTTCCATCCTTCTTCTACACAAAAAGAACACCACAACCCCACGGAGAAGAACTAGGCCGGATGAGACCCATTTTCTCTTGAATATCGAGTTGCTTCTTTAGCTCCTTCAACTCTTCAGGTCCGAGCTTGTAAGGACGTTTGCACACAGGTTCCGTGCCAGGCTCAAGATCAATAACAAATTCGACTGGCCGGTGCGGAGGCATTCCTGGAAGCTCTTCTGGAAAGACGTCTTGATATTCGCAAACGACTGGAATTTGCGAGATAGCGTCCAATTCACCCTTCTCATTGAGAGAAAACAGACGGATGGTATTATCCCGAGCGGCAAAGACAATTACATCCTCAGACGAATGAGTCAATTGAATCTGCCTGGCTGCACAATCGAGATGTGCCTTGTGCTTAGAAAGCCAATCCATCCCGAGAATAAGATCAATATCCGAGTTACCAAGAACCACCGGAGAAGAGAGAAACTTGTAATCGCCCAAAGTGATAAAACATCTGGGGCAATAGCGCTTGCATTCATGAATTTACCCAGAGAAACAACAGATAATTGTCTAGGCAAATCTTGTAAAGGCAACTCATGTTTAGAAACAAATGGCCTCGAGATGAAACAATGCGATGCACCCGTATCAAAAAGAACTTTTGCAGGAATATCATTAACAAGAAGGTTACCCATGATCACATCTGGTGATTCCTCTGCCTGAGCTGCATTCAGCAAGTTGACCTTGGCGGACTTGGGGTTATGCTTGACCACAGCTGTACTTGCCGATCTGACAGGAGGAGGAGGAGGAAGACGCCTTTGGTTGAAACACTTGTTGGCATAGTGACCCTTCTGTTGGCACTTGTTGCACATGACCTCTGAAAGCGGACGGTGATACGGAGCACTCGATCTTGGAGGTTGCGACGAAGTCTTGTTTTGAAAGCCAGGGTTGGGTGGGTGGGAAGAACCACTGCCACCTTTGCTCTTCTGCTGATACGGCTGATGGAATGGAGGAGGAGGAAGCCAATACTTCTGCTGCTTGGCCACTTGAGTAGAGGAAGAAGGAGTAACATCTCTGACTCGCTTCTTGGAAGCGTCGCACCTCAACTGAGCAGCCTCTTGCTTCAGTGCCATGTTGTAGAACTCATCGTATCTCAAGGGCTCGAAGAGAACAAGAGCTAGCTGGATTTCTTCTCTGAGACCACCCCTGAACTGGTATGTCATGCTCTTCTTATCAGGGACGTCCTGCTTGGCAAAGCGGGCGAGCTTCTGGAACAACTTGCTGTAGTCATAGACAGACAAAGAACCTTGCTTCAGAGTGCGGAATTCCTCACACTTGCTTTCAACCACGCTCTGGGGAATATGATGAGCTCGGAAATCTCGACGGAAATCATCCCAAGTGATAACACGTCCACCTCTGGAGTCCTTGTACTGCTGGAACCATTCTGCAGCTTGATCTTTGAGTTGGAAGGAAGCGAACTTGACAAGGTCCTCAGACCTGACGTTACTGCACTCGAAATGCTTGCACAGATCCACAAGCCAATCGTCAGCATCGGTTGCCTCAACACAATTGCTTAAAGTCTTTGGCCCGTTAGCAAGGAACTGGTTGAATGTAGCAAAGTGATTCTGATTGCTGCCTTGATTCCCTTGGTTGCCTTGATTGCGCTCTTGAAGAATTTGCATGATCAGCTGTGTGTTTGCATTGGTTGCGGCCATCACAGCTTGCCATGCCTCTGGAGGAGGTGGAGGTGGTGGCGGATCAGGATTCGGAGTCGTGCGCGTTGGAGGAGCCATCCTGAAGAGGTTGACCACCATTAGCACATTGATAGACAAATATTGGAGTTGAATCCAACGGAATGAAAATTGCAACATATAGTCTTCACATCCGAACAAAATGAACGAATGCATTCCTCTTGAAATGGTCACATATCCATAAATTGAGAAGCCACGTAGAATTAAGGTAGAGAAATAATTCAACAAGGTACGGATCAAGAACGAATAATCGGTAAGAAATCCCAATCTCAAACCAATATCCGTGGAAGAAGAACTAGAGCTACTAGAATTCCCACCTATGAAACTCCCGAACCTTTCCGGTTATGCAATCAGGTGTTGGGGATACAGGGGAAGCATAATATCTCACCCAAACTAGCAAATCCTACATCCAGCTGTATCCATCCTTCAACACATAACCAAGAAACTTCGGAAACCATGTACCTCAACCTTCGAAAAGCATCCGTTATACAAGTTATGGCGATACTCCCGAACTCCCGCCCCAGTACTGGGTGGCGTCGAGGTTATCTCACCAACGAACTGCATAAAAGAGATTTTTGATGTTGGCGTACTAGACTCAGGTATTCCAGAACTGCAACGATAAAATTATGATGACAACACCTTAGAGCTCAACTCCCCGGGACACTTCCACTAAACCCCTGACAGGAGGCACCAAGACAATGTTCTCATCATAAAACCATCGGAACGATTCCAAGATACCCGCGTGATCCTAAAAAAAATTAGTGAAATTTGAGAAGAGAAAAGTCAAAACTCTACGTCAGGATGCCTTACCAGAGCGATGAGGAGACTGGGAAGTAAAAAGAATTCCTAATCTCTCCGATATATAATTCCTAAAAGACTCAAAACATTTTTCTAGACATAACTCGGCCGCTAAAAACGATCAAGCAATGGGGCTCCTAAGGTTGGGGAAGGCTCTGATTACCAACTTGTAACACCCTCGATGCGACTATATCTCCCACGTGTCGAGGCACGACTTAGAGGCATAATCGCATTGAAGGCATATGTCGCAAGTTAGGCAATCTTCACAACATCCCATGTAATATAAATAATAAAGGGGAGATAACATAGTTGTCTTACACTCGCCACGTCAATCAAGTACATAAATAACATTACATCATCCAAACACTCATGGCCCGACTACGGCGCCAAAATAAAAGAGACCCCAACATGCGACAACGGTCCCGTTCACCCCCAACTGGGCACCACTACTGATCATCGGGAAAGGAAACATAGTAACATTGAGAGTCTTCGTCGAACTCCCACTTGAGCTCATACGCGTCTCCTGGAGCAGAATCATCAGGCCCTGCATCTGGTGTAATAGTAATCTGTGAGCCACAGGGACTCAGCAATCTCGCACCCTCGCGATCAAAACTATTTAAGCTTATAGGAATGGCAAGGTAAAATATGAGTGGAGCTGCAGCAAGCGACTAGCAAATATGGTGGCTAACTTATTCGCAAAAGAGAGCGAGAAGAGGAGGCAAAGCGCGAGCGAGAAACTAGAGAGCAACCTGCGCAAACATTACTCCAACACCGTGTCCACTTCCCGGACTCCGCCGAGAAGAGGCCATCACGGTAACACACTCAGTTGATTCATTTTAATTAAGTTAAGGTTCAAGTTATCTACAACCGGACATTAAAAAATTCCCATCTGCCCATAACCGCGGGCACGGCTTTCGAAAGTTCAAATCCCTGCAGGGGAGTCCCAACTTAGCCCATGACAAGCTCTCACGGTCAACGAAGGAATAGACCTCCTCCCAAGACGTTCCGATCAGACTCGGTATCTCGGTAATTCAAGACACTTCGACAGGTTAAAACAAGTCCAGCAACACCGCCCGAATGTGCCGACAAATCCCGATAGGAGCTGCACATATCTCTTTCTCAGGGCACACTCAGGTGAGCCAGACGTCGGGTAGGCCAGCCTAGAGTTGCCCCTGGTAGCCCCGGACATCGCTCGGTGGGACCAACACTCAGAGGAGCACTGGCCCGGGGGGTTAAAATAAGATGACCCTTGAGTCTGCAGAACCCAAGGGAAAGAAAAGGCTAGGTGGCGAATGGTAAGACCAATGTTGGGCATTGCTGGAAAGGCTTTAATCAAGGCGAACTATCAAGGGGTTCCCATTATAACCCAACCGCGTAAGGAACGCAAAATCCGGGAACATAACACCGATATGACGGAAACTAGGGCGGCAAGAGTGGAACAAAACACTAGGCGAGAGGCCGAGCCTTCCACCCTTTACCAAGTATATAGATGCATTAAGATAACATAGCAATATAATGATATCCCCAACAAGTAAAATATATGTTCCAACAAGGAACGGCCTCCAATCTTCACCTGCAACTAGCAACGCTATAAGAGGGGCTAAGCAAAGAGGTAACATAGCCAATCAACGGTTTGCTAGGACATTGGTGGGTTAGAGGTTTGACATGGCAATTTGGGAGGCTTGCAAGCAAGTGGTAGGCATCGTAGCAATGGCATAGCAAAAGAGCGAGCAAACTAGCATAGCAAAGATAGTAGTGATTTCGAGGGTATGATCATCTTGCCTGCACAGTTGTCAGAGTTGACTGGATCCTCGAAAGTAAACTCAATGGGCTCCTCGTTAGCGAACTCGTCTCCCGGCTCTACCCAAACAAGACAAACAAGCAACAAGGACACAATCAACCACGTGCAAACCTAAACAACACAATGCAAAGATGATATGCTATGCGGGATGCGATGCGGGATGCAAAATGCAAGATATGACAGGAAATGCATGAACCTGGCCTCAACTTGGAAATCCAAGTGTGCCACTGGAAAGATGAGATGAAATCTCTTGAAAACGATATAAAGAACGCCGGAATCGGAGTTACGGTTTGGAAATGGCAAGCGATTCAAAAATGACACCGGTCTGCGATTTACAGCAAGTAGGCATCTAAATGCAAAGAAATGAACATGCTACATCACTCAAACATGGCAACAAAATACATGGAAGGGATGCACACAAGATGCTTAACAAAAGTCTAGCACTGAGCTATGGCCAAATCATCCATTAACAGGTTCAAACAAGCATGGCAAAAATGCAAATGGCAAACAGATCTCAGACTTAGTGAAATCAACACTTGTTTGGAATTTCAGATCAGGTAGCCCTCTTCAGAGGAACAAAACTACATGCTACAGGACATTAACATGGAAAAGTAAAGCATGTCATGGAGCTACTCAAAGAGCTTAACAAAAGTCCCTTAGTGACCTTGAGCCAAAAGGGATCAGAAAATACAATTGCAAGCATGTGAACATAGCAAAAACATAATCAGTTTCAGACTTGGTGAAAAACTGACACATGCTGAAATATAACTCAACTAGGCATGTATACGAGCTCGATGCACTCACTACAGAGCAATTCATGGCAAGAAAAGCATACACCCATCAAGAAGGCACAAAATGCAATCTATACATGGCAAGAACAATAGCATAGCATGCACGGATCAACTACAACATCACCGGCAAAATTGCAAACAAGTTGACAATCTGCCCAGATTCACAAAGTAGCAAAAGTAGAGCTCGATTGACTCAAGCTAGGGTGCTCCATAAATGCAAACAAAGACATGGATGGATAGAGAACTACAATATTAACAAAACTCCCTTACTGATCATCCTCAAAAGAGGCACGGATCACTAGGAAACAACATGAACATATGGCAACATGAGATAAACAGCTCCAGGACTTAGTGAAATAATTAAGTCCCTGAAAACAGAATTATCAAGTGCACCACTTTGCAAGCTTGCACAAGTCACCACACACATCCTAAAAATACATGGGTTGCACCTCTGGAAAGATGACAAAACCCTTAACAAAACATAAGTAGAACTCACAGGCATATCATGCATACATTAATCATGGCAAAAAAGACAAAAGTGCTAAACGGAGTAACAGATCTGGCAATTAACTCAAGTAGCCCTCTTCTAACAGCATTTCGGGCATCAAGATGAGCTCAAATGAAAATGATGCAATGGAATGAAATGATGTACTCTCTGAGATGAACATTTTGACATGCTATATGAATGAATCGGAGCTACGGATGCAAAGTTACGGAGCTACGAACAGAGGCACTTGGATCTGCAGTTCTGGGACTTAGACGAAACTTTTACCCCTAGGGTTTACTGTTCACGGATCCGGATCCAGATCGGCGGACGGATCGAGGTTGACTGGGGCATGCACTCCGGCGAGGCGACGGTGGCCGGGGTCAACGGAGAAGGACGGCGGAGGGCGGCGAGGTGGCGCGGATGCGGCGAGGCGGCGGAGGCGACGGCCGGCGTCGTTGAGGCGGCGGGCGAGGCGGAGGAGGCGGCGGCCGGCGTCGGCGAGGCGGCGCGGCGGGCGAGGCGGAGCGGGGCACGGGCGGCATCCAATAGGGAGGTGCCACGTGGCGGCGGCGAGGTGCAACGGACACGTCCGTCAGTGGGGAAGCTGTCCAGCGGCGATGATGATGATTTTTTTAGGGTTTCGGGGGGGAGAAAGATCCGGATTTGGAGGGGGTGTATATATAGGCATAGAGGGAGCTAGGAGAGTCCAAATGAGGTACGATTTTCGGCCACGCGATCGTGATCGAACGCTCTAGATGATGGAGCAGAGTTAGGTGGGTTTTGGGCCAAATTGGAGGGGTGTTGGGCTGCAACACACATGAGGCCTTTTCGGTCCCTCGGTTAACCGTTGGAGTATCAAACAAAGTCCAAATGATACGAAACTTGACAGGCGGTCTACCGGTAGTAAACTAAGACCGCTTGGCAAGTCTCGGTCCAATCCGAAAATGTTTAATCCCCACACACGAAAGAAGGCTAGAAATGACCACCGGAGGAGAACGAAGCGCCGGAATGCAAAACGGACAACGGGAAAAATGCTCGAATGCCTGAGACGAGCACATATGCAAATGCAATGCACATGATGACATGATATGAGATGCATGACAATGATAACAACACACGGAGACAAAACCCGAACCCGAGGTAATAAATATAACTTAACGCCGGAAACGGCAAGAGTTGGAGTACAAATAGGGAAAGTTATATCCAGGGTGTTACAACACTCCACCACTACGAAAGGATCTCGTCCCGAGATCTAGGACTGAAAGAACATCGGGTACTCAGAACGGAGGTGATCCTTGCGTTCCCAGGTAGCTTCACGGTCGGAATGGTGTGACCAATTGACTTTGAGAAATTTGAGTAATAAAAAATTTATCTAGCCTATGTTTTGGTTGTGTTTTTTGTTTTTAATTAGTGTTTGTGCCAAGTACAACCGTTGGGAAGACTTGGGGAAAGTCTTTTTGATCTTGCTGTAAAAAACAGAAACTTTAGCGCTCACGAGAATTGCTGCCATTTTTTATTGGAGAGTGATATTTAGTTAATTCTTTTTTAAGATGATTAATAGATAAATTCCTCACGTCCAGAAATTTATTTTAGAATTTTTTGGGTTCCAGAAGTTTGTGTTAGTTACAGATTACTACAGACTGTTCTGTTTTTGACAGATTCTGTTTCTCGTGTGTTGTTTCTTATTTTGATGAATCTATGGCTAGTAAAAGAGTTTATAAACCATAGAAAAGTTAGAATACAATAGGTTTAACACCAATATAAATAAAAAATGAGTTCACTACAGTACCTTGAAGTGGTTTTTTGTTTTTTTTTCGCTAACGGAGCTCACGAGATTTTCTGTTAAGTTTTGTGTTGTGAAGTTTTCAAGTTTTGGGTAAAGATTTTATGGATTATGGAACAAGGCGTGGCAAGAGCCTAAGACTGAGGATCCCCAGGGCACCCCAAGGTAAAATTCAAGGACACAAAAAGCCTAATCTTGGGGATGCCCCCGAAGGCATCCCCTCTTTTGTCTTTGTTCATCGGTAACTTTATTTGGAGCTATATTTTTATTCACCACATGATATGTGTTTTGCTTGGAGCGTCTTGTATGATTTGAGTATTTTATTTTTAGTTTACCACAATCATCCTTGCTGTACACACCTTTTGAGAGAGGCACACATGAATCGGAATTTATTAGAATACTCTATGTGCTTCACTTATATCTTTTGAGCTATAATAATTTTGCTCTAGTGCTTCACTTATATCTTTTAGAGCACGGTGGTGGTTTTATTTTATAGAAATAATTGATCTCTCATGCTTCCCTTATATTATTTTGAGAGTCCTTTAGAACAACATGGCAATTTGCTTTTAGGCGTAATAAAAACTTTAATATAAGTGCATTGAATACTATGAGAAGTTTGATACTTGATAATTGTTTTGAGATATGGAGATGGTGATATTAGAGTCATGCTAGTTGAGTAGTTATGAATTTGAGAAATACTTGTGTTGAAGTTTGTGATTCCGGTAGCATGCACGTATGGTGAACCGTTATGTGATGAAGTCGGAGCATGATTTATTTATTGATTGCCTTCCTTATGAGTGGCGGTCGGGGACGAGCGATGGTATTTTCCTACCAATCTATCCCCCTAGGAGCATGCGGGTAGTACTTTGTTTCGATAACTAATAGATTTTTGCAATAAGTATGTGAGTTCTTTATGACGAATGTTGAGTCCATGGATCATACGCACCCTCACCTTTCCACATTTGCTAGCCTCTCTAGTACCGCGCAACTTTCGCCGGTGCCATAAACCCACCATATACCTTCCTCAAAACCGCCACCATACCTACCTATTATGGCATTTCCATAGCCATTCCGAGATATATTCCCATGCAAATTTCCATCATTTCATTTGTTATGACATACTTCATCATTGTCATATTGCCATGCATGATCATGTAGTTGACATTGTATTTGTGGCAAAGCCACCGTTCATAATTTTTTCATACATGTCACTCTTGATTCATTGCATATCCCGGTACACCGCCGGGGGCATTCACATAGAGTCATATTTTGTTCTAAGTATTGAGTTGTAATTCTTGAGTTGTAAGTAAAAAGAAGTGTGATGATCATCATTAGAGCATTGTCCCATGTGAGGGAAGGATGATGGAGACTATGATTCCCCCACAAGTCGGGCTGAGACTCCAGACGAAAATAAAAAAAGAAAAAAAAGAAAAGAGGCCAAAAAAAAGAAAGAAGGCCCAAATAAAAAAGATGAGAGAAAAAGAGAGAAGGGACAATGTTACTATCCTTTTTCCACACTTGTGCTTCAAAGTAGCACCATGATCTTCATGATAGAGAGTCTCCTATGTTGTCACTTTCATGAACTAGTGGGAATTTTACATTATAGAACTTGGCTTGTATATTCCAATGATGGGCTTCCTCAAATTGCCCTAGGTCTTTGTGAGCAAGCAAGTTGGATGCACACCCATTTAGTTTCTTTTGTTGAGCTTTCATACACTTATAGCTCTAGTGCATCTGTTGCATGGCAGTCCCTACTCACTCACATTGATATCTATTGATGGGCATCTCCATACCCCATTGATACGCCTAGTTGATGTGAGACTATCTTCTCCTTTTTTCCTTCTCCACAACCACCATTCTATTCCACCTATAGTGCTATGTCCATGGCTCACGCTCATGTATTGCGTGAAAATTGAAAAAGTCTGAGAACATCAAAAGTGTGAAACAATTGCTTGGCTTGTCATCGGGGTTGTGCATGATTTAATATTTCGTGTGATGAAGATAGAGCATAGCCAGACTATATGATTTTGTAGGGATAACTTTCTTTGGCCATGTTATTTTGAGAAGACATGATTCCTTAGTTAGTATGCTTGAAGTATTATTATTTCTATGTCAATATTAAACTTTTATCTTGAATCTTTCGGATCTGAACATTCATGCCACAGTAAAGAAAAAATACATTGAGAAATATGTTAGGAAGCATTCCACATCAAAAATTCTGTTTTTATCATTTACCTACTCGAGGACGAGCAGGAATTAATCTTGGGGATGCTTGATACATCTCCAACGTATCTATAATTTTTGATTGTTCTATGCTATTATATTATCTGTTTTGGATGTTAATGGGCTTTATTTTACACTTTTATATTATTTTTGGGACTAACCTATTAATTGGAGGCCCAGCTTGCTATTTTTTTGCCTATTCCAGTGTTTCGTAGAAAAGGAATATCGAACGGAGTCCAAACGGAATGAAAACTTCGGGAGCGTTATTTTTGGAACAAACGTGATCCACGGGACTTGGAGTGGACGTCAAGAAAAATCAAGGAGGCCACGAGGCAGGGGAGCGCGCCTACCCCCTAGGTGTGCCCTCCACCCTTGTGGGCCCCTCGTTGCTGCACCGACCTAGTTCTTCCTCCTATATATATGCATATACCCCGAGAACATCCAGGAGCAGCACGAAACCCTATTTCCACTGCCGCAACCTTCTGTACCCAAGAGATCCTATCTTGGGGCCTTTTCTGGAGCTCCGCCGGAGGGGGCATTGATCACGGAGGGCCTCTACATCAACTCCATGGCCCCTCCGATGATGTGTGAGTACTTTACTGCCGACCTTCGGGTCCATAGCTAGTAGGTAGATGGCTTCTTCTCTCTCGTTTGATCTCAATACAAATTTCTCCTCAATTCTCTTGGAGATCTATTAGATGTAATCTTCTTTTGCGGTGTGTTTGTCGAGATCTGATGAATTGTGGGTTTATGATCAAGTTTATCTATGAATAATATTTGAATCTTCTCTGAATTCTTTTATGTATGATTGGTTTATGTTTGCAAGTCTCTTTGAATTATCAGTTTGGTCTGGCCTACTAGATTGATCTTTCTTGCAATGGGAGAAGTGCTTAGCTTTGGGTTCAATCTTGCGGTGCTCGATCCCAGTGACAGAAAGGGAAACGACATGTATTGTATTGTTGCCATTGAGGATAAAAAGATGGGGTTTATATCATATTGCATGAGTTTATCCCTCTACATCATGCCATCTTGCTTAAAGCGTTACTCTGTTCTTATGAACTTAATACTCTAGATGCATGCTGGATAGCGGTCGATGTGTGGAGTAATAGTAGTAAATGCAGAATCGTTTCGGTCTACTTGTCTCGGACGTGATGCCTATATACATGATCATGACTAGATATTCTCATAATTATTCGCTTTTCTATCAATTGCTCGACAGTAATTTGTTCACCCACCGTAATACTTATGCTATCATGAGAGAAGCCACTAGTGAAAATCTATGGCCCCCGGGTATATTCTCCATCATACAAGTTTCCAATCTATTTTATTTTGCAATATTTTACTTTCAATCTATATCATAAAAATACTAAAAATATTTATCTTATTATTATTATCATCTCTATCAGATCTCACTCTTGCAAGTGGTCGTGAAGGGATTGACAACCCCTTTATCACATTGGTTGCGAGGTTCTTATTTGTTTGTGTAGGTACGAGGTGACTCGCGCGTGGTCTCCTACTGGATTGATACCTTGGTTCTCAAAAACTAAGGGAAATACTTATACTGCTTTACTGCATCACCCTTTCCTCTTCAAGGGAAAACCAACGCAGTGCTTAAGAGGTAGCAGGCCCATGAATGGACGATTCCAACTCTAGCCCGTTTATGACCCATAATGTGGTCTGTTATTGGACCATGTTTAGCCAATCGATCATACGACCCGTAGAAGGCCCATTAATGCTATGGCCCGTAGAAGCCCATTGTTTCAATGGCCCGTAGAAGGCCCATTGTTTATACGACCGTAGGAGGCCCATTGTTTATACGGCCCTTAGGAGGCCCAGGGTCACTACTGTAAATATGTAGCCCATGGTTATTGTGGCCTAGTTTTAAAAAATAGGTTCTTGCGGCCACTAGCAAATCGCGGAAAAAGAAGTGCACTGACTACAAGCAAACAAATAAACAAGATAACAAGGAAATAAATAAGCAAGCAATTTACGTGTAACATCCCAATTTTCAATTTGGACGTTAATCATTAGGTCATCACATGCATCCATGATTCTTGCATTTTGAATTGGTTTTATTTGGACATTTTTTATCCTAGAGGCCTTAAGCAACTCAAGGACCATTCGAGAGAATTGGAGGTTTTCATAAAATTCCATTTTTGAATTTTTAAAATGGGTAAATTGGATCATGGAATTTTTTATTTGAAATTATTTTTCTAATTATTTCAAAATAAAAGAAATAATGAGAGAAGAGAATATGACTTCTTTAAAACAGTGGAAATAATGGAAATTTAATTTTAAATAAAAATATAAATTTTTTTTGAATTTTATTTGAGATTTTACTCGGTTAAATTAGGAAAAAATGCATTTCTAAAAATTGCATTTTAGCCCAGAAAAATGTTCATGTAATCCTAAATATTAGTAGAGGACCGTGAAAATTGTTTTTGGGATTTTAGGATTTTATTTATTTTATTTTAAAATTTTCCGTTCGGTGAAATTATTTAAAGAAAATTCCCTTTGGACCGACTGGGCTGAAGCCCAGCAGGCCCACGCGCGCCACCTCTTTCCCGAGCCGTGGCCGAGGCGGACTCGCCGGAGTCCGGCGCCGCCACACCACCCCGTGTCGCCCCTGCCCCAAGTCGGCCTCGCCCCCTCCTTAAAAGCCACTGCCCGCCACCCCATCCTCCTCATCACGCGCTGCCGCTGCATCCCCGCACCACGCTGCCCGCACCGCCGCCGCTTTGCATCGCCGCCGTTGCTGCCACCCGCCTCACGCCTCCCGCCGGCGCCGGAGCTGCGCCGCACCGATGCCCGCAGCCCCGCTTGCCGGAGATCGCCACCACCGCCGCCATTCCCGCCGCGGCCGCTTTTTCGTTGAAAACCGCCAAACCAGTAAAAAACTGATCCGGTTCTTTAGTTTTCTTTTTGGTTTTTTCGTTAGATCGGTTTTATTTTTAGGGTTCGTTAAATAGCGAACGTTCACCCATTTCGTTTTATTACTGAACGAATTCGTTCGTTAGTTTCTGTTAGCGGACGTTCGTTTGTTATATTTTTTATTTTTAATTTAATTTTCGGCTAGGGACCTATCCGTAATTACTTTTATCATGGATTAGTCCCTGATCTTCATACCCTCACTACTTTTTGCTGGTTTGTTCAAACCCAGTGAAACCAACGCCAAAATCTTTGTCTTGTTCCCCTCTGTCCAGATAGTCAACTTGAACATGATTTTGAAAATTTAAAATTCGGTTTCAACCATATTTGAATTTGAACTTCTTTTGATCGTAGTTTGAGTTTCGTAACTCCGATTCTATTGATTCTTTTTGCAAATCAAAGCTCTTCACTTGAACTTTCAGTTTAGATCTTTTATTTTGGGTTTTAGCTTTGCATCCTATGTTTGAGTGCTTATGTATGCTATTGTTTGTTCATGATAGAGTTTCCGGAGTGCGAGGCTTGCTACTACGAATCTCAAGTGTTTTCCGATCGTCAGCAAGGCAAGTAACACTTTGATCGTATCCCTTTATTACCCAATTTTTATGCATTAGTTTCAACCTTCAAACATTGCATGAGTAGGATTTCATAACATGTGGGTACTGGGAACTAGATGACGAGGTAGGAACCTATTGTCTTATATTCAAACCCTGGGTGTTACTACGCTATGCTTATACTGCTATGCTATGCTCGTAGACGTGGAATGGTTTGAGAGTATTCATGAAAGATGTGAGAGTTATTATTATCTAAGGGAAACTTAAGGTGGCTACTTTAATACACATATGTGTGGATTGGTTGTGAACACCTGGGGAATCTAGTGTTGTCCTAGGAGATCCCTGGGAACCCGTGTGATCATCCTATGGTTCGCCCCCCAGGCTCAAAGGGATCATAATGTTATTCATGCTAGAAACTTCCGTGTGCAGCCACAAGCCATTATGGGCTCTGGCATAGTTGAGTAAGTTGTCGGAATCCTTTCCATGATGGGCTAGCAGATTTAGGGGATTGTAGGTGTACCGGCCTATCTATCGGTTAAGGGGACCTCTTCAGAAAGGCTATGTCTCGATCTTCCGATCATGGATGTGGTCGAGTCTTGTGGGGAAAAGTGCGCAAACCTCTGTAGAGTGTACAAACTATCATGGTTAGTCGTGTCCCAGGTTATGGACATGTTGAGTATCTGATACTTGAATTATTATGTTGATCTCATCACTTTACTTAATTGAAACTGTTGGTTATAATTATTACTTTGGGATTGAGTTGCAGGAACCTTCTCAATAATTTCATCATACTTTGTAGTTAAATAAAATATATTCCTTTGTTGTAGGAAAAAATAGCTTTTTGCAAATGATAACGGTAAAGCCTCCACGAGCCAAATATGCATGTAGTGATAGCTGTTATTTGTTCATTGCTCTATGGTGTTATCTTGCCAATATATTCCATGTGCTGACCTACACAGCTGCAACGTATCATGTTGCAGAATTTTCAGACGAAGAGTAAGGTGCAATAGGTCCTTGTCATGCACTCAGTATTGCCGTGGAGTTGGATGGACTCATTTATCTTTGATGCTTCGCAGTTATCTTATTTTAGATGGCCTTCAGCCATATTATTGTAATAAGTACTCTTTATGAGACACTCGATGTAATAAGTGTGTGATTGAACTTTGTTATAATTCCTCTAGTACTGTGTGTGTCTGCAATATCGATCCAAGGATGACACTTAAGCACAGAGACTTGACCGTTTGAGGTCGGGTCGCTACAAGATGGTATCAGAGCACACGCTGACTGTAGGACGCGACCAATAGGATCAGCCATAGGACTGGGTAGACCCCAACATGCGACAACGGTCCCGTTCACCCCCAACTGGGCACCACTACTGATCATCGGGAAAGGAAACATAGTAACATTGAGAGTCTTCGTCGAACTCCCACTTGAGCTCATACGCGTCTCCTGGAGCAGAATCATTAGGCCCTGCATCTGGTGTAATAGTAATCTGTGAGCCACAGGGACTCAGCAATCTCGCACCCTCGCGATCAAAACTATTTAAGCTTATAGGAATGGCAAGGTAAAATATGAGTGGAGCTGCAGCAAGCGACTAGCAAATATGGTGGCTAACTTATTCGCAAAAGAGAGCGAGAAGAGGAGGCAAAGCGCGAGCGAGAAACTAGAGAGCAACCTGCGCAAACATTACTCCAACACCGTGTCCACTTCCCGGACTCCGCCGAGAAGAGGCCATCACGGTAACACACTCAGTTGATTCATTTTAATTAAGTTAAGGTTCAAGTTATCTACAACCGGACATTAAAAAATTCCCATCTGCCCATAACCGCGGGCACGGCTTTCGAAAGTTCAAATCCCTGCAGGGGAGTCCCAACTTAGCCCATGACAAGCTCTCACGGTCAACGAAGGAATAGACCTCCTCCCAAGACGTTCCGATCAGACTCGGTATCTCGGTAATTCAAGACACTTCGACAGGTTAAAACAAGTCCAGCAACACCGCCCGAATGTGCCGACAAATCCCGATAGGAGCTGCACATATCTCTTTCTCAGGGCACACTCAGGTGAGCCAGACGTCGGGTAGGCCAGCCTAGAGTTGCCCCTGGTAGCCCCGGACATCGCTCGGTGGGACCAACACTCAGAGGAGCACTGGCCCGGGGGGTTAAAATAAGATGACCCTTGAGTCTGCAGAACCCAAGGGAAAGAAAAGGCTAGGTGGCGAATGGTAAGACCAATGTTGGGCATTGCTGGAAAGGCTTTAATCAAGGCGAACTATCAAGGGGTTCCCATTATAACCCAACCGCGTAAGGAACGCAAAATCCGGGAACATAACACCGATATGACGGAAACTAGGGCGGCAAGAGTGGAACAAAACACTAGGCGAGAGGCCGAGCCTTCCACCCTTTACCAAGTATATAGATGCATTAAGATAACATAGCAATATAATGATATCCCCAACAAGTAAAATATATGTTCCAACAAGGAATGGCCTCCAATCTTCACCTGCAACTAGCAACGCTATAAGAGGGGCTAAGCAAAGCGGTAACATAGCCAATCAACGGTTTGCTAGGACATTGGTGGGTTAGAGGTTTGACATGGCAATTTGGGAGGCTTGCAAGCAAGTGGTAGGCATCGTAGCAATGGCATAGCAAAAGAGCGAGCAAACTAGCATAGCAAAGATAGTAGTGATTTCGAGGGTATGATCATCTTGCCTGCACAGTTGTCAGAGTTGACTGGATCCTCGAAAGTAAACTCAATGGGCTCCTCGTTAGCGAACTCGTCTCCCGGCTCTACCCAAACAAGACAAACAAGCAACAAGGACACAATCAACCACGTGCAAACCTAAACAACACAATGCAAAGATGATATGCTATGCGGGATGCGATGCGGGATGCAAAATGCAAGATATGACAGGAAATGCATGAACCTGGCCTCAACTTGGAAATCCAAGTGTGCCACTGGAAAGATGAGATGAAATCTCTTGAAAACGATATAAAGAACGCCGGAATCGGAGTTACGGTTTGGAAATGGCAAGCGATTCAAAAATGACACCGGTCTGCGATTTACAGCAAGTAGGCATCTAAATGCAAAGAAATGAACATGCTACATCACTCAAACATGGCAACAAAATACATGGAAGGGATGCACACAAGATGCTTAACAAAAGTCTAGCACTGAGCTATGGCCAAATCATCCATTAACAGGTTCAAACAAGCATGGCAAAAATGCAAATGGCAAACAGATCTCAGACTTAGTGAAATGAACACTTGTCTTGAATTTCAGATCAGGTAGCCCTCTTCGGAGGAACAAAACTACATGCTACAGGATATTAACATGGAAAAGTAAAGCATGGCATGGAGCTACTCAAAGAGCTTAACAAAAGTCCCTTAGTGACCTTGAGCCAAAAGGATCAGAAAATACAATTGCAAGCATGTGAACATAGCAAAAACATAATCAGTTTCAGACTTGGTGAAAAACTGACACATGCTGAAATATAACTCAACTAGGCATGTATACGAGCTCGATGCACTCACTACAGAGCAATTCATGGCAAGAAAAGCATACACCCATCAAGAAGGCACAAAATGCAATCTATACATGGCAAGAACAATAGCATAGCATGCACGGATCAACTACAACATCACCGGCAAAATTGCAAACAAGTTGACAATCTGCCCAGATTCACAAAGTAGCAAAAGTAGAGCTCGATTGACTCAAGCTAGGGTGCTCCATAAATGCAAACAAAGACATGGATGGATAGAGAACTACAATATTAACAAAACTCCCTTACTGATCATCCTCAAAAGAGGCACGGATCACTAGGAAACAACATGAACATATGGCAACATGAGATAAACAGCTCCAGGACTTAGTGAAATCATTAAGTCCCTGAAAACAGAATTATCAAGTGCACCACTTTGCAAGCTTGCACAAGTCACCACACACATCCTAAAAATACATGGGTTGCACCACTGGAAAGATGACAAAACCCTTAACAAAACATAAGTAGAACTCACAGGCATATCATGCACACATTAATCATGGCAAAAAAGACAAAAGTGCTAAACGGAGTAACAGATCTGGCAATTAACTCAAGTAGCCCTCTTCTAACAGCATTTCGGGCATCAAGATGAGCTCAAATGAAAATGATGCAATGGAATGAAATGATGTACTCTCTGAGATGAACATTTTGACATGCTATATGAATGAATCGGAGCTACGGATGCAAAGTTACGGAGCTACGAACAGAGGCACTTGGATCTGCAGTTCTGGGACTTAGACGAAATTTTTACCCCTAGGGTTTACTGTTCACGGATCCGGATCCAGATCGGCGGACGGATCGAGGTTGACTGGGGCATGCACTCCGGCGAGGCGACGGTGGCCGGGGTCGACGGAGAAGGACGGCGGAGGGCGGCGAGGTGGCGCGGATGCGGCGAGGCGGCGGAGGCGACGGCCGGCGTCGTTGAGGCGGCGGGCGAGGCGGAGGAGGCGGCGGCCGGCGTCGGCGAGGCGGCGCGGCGGGCGAGGCGGAGCGGGGCACGGGCGGCGGCCAATAGGGAGGTGCCACGTGGCGGCGGCGAGGTGCAACGGACACGTCCGTCAGTGGGGAAGCTGTCCAGCGGCGATGATGATGATTTTTTTAGGGTTTCGGGGGGGAGAAAGATCCGGATTTGGAGGGGGTGTATATATAGGCATAGAGGGAGCTAGGAGAGTCCAAATGAGGTACGATTTTCGGCCACGCGATCGTGATCGAACGCTCTAGATGATGGAGCAGAGTTAGGTGGGTTTTGGGCCAAATTGGAGGGGTGTTGGGCTGCAACACACATGAGGCCTTTTCGGTCCCTCGATTAACCGTTGGAGTATCAAACAAAGTCCAAATGATACGAAACTTGACAGGCGGTCTACCGGTAGTAAACTAAGACCGCTTGGCAAGTCTCGGTCCAATCCGAAAATGTTTAATCCCCACACACGAAAGAAGGCTAGAAATGACCACCGGAGGAGAACGAAGCGCCGGAATGCAAAACGGACAACGGGAAAAATGCTCGAATGCCTGAGACGAGCACATATGCAAATGCAATGCACATGATGACATGATATGAGATGCATGACAATGATAACAACACACGGAGACAAAACCCAAACCCGAGGTAATAAATATAACTTAACGCCGGAAACGGCAAGAGTTGGAGTACAAATAGGGAAAGTTATATCCAGGGTGTTACAACACTCCACCACTACGAAAGGATCTCGTCCCGAGATCTAGGACTGAAAGAACATCGGGTACTCAGAACGGAGGTGATCCTTGCGTTCCCAGGTAGCTTCACGGTCGGAATGGTGTGACCAATTGACTTTGAGAAATTTTAGTAATAAAAAATTTATCTAGCCTATGTTTTGGTTGTGTTTTTTGTTTTTAATTAGTGTTTGTGCCAAGTAGAACCGTTGGGAAGACTTGGGGAAAGTCTTTTTGATCTTGCTGTAAAAAACAGAAACTTTAGCGCTCACGAGAATTGCTGCCATTTTTTATTGGAGAGTGATATTTAGTTAATTCTTTTTTAAGATGATTAATAGATAAATTCCTCACGTCCAGAAATTTATTTTAGAATTTTTTGGGTTCCAGAAGTTTGTGTTAGTTACAGATTACTACAGACTGTTCTGTTTTTGACAGATTCTGTTTCTCGTGTGTTGTTTCTTATTTTGATGAATCTATGGCTAGTAAAAGAGTTTATAAACCATAGAAAAGTTAGAATACAATAGGTTTAACACCAATATAAATAAAAAATGAGTTCACTACAGTACCTTGAAGTGGTTTTTTGTTTTTTTTTCGCTAACGGAGCTCACGAGATTTTCTGTTAAGTTTTGTGTTGTGAAGTTTTCAAGTTTTGGGTAAAGATTTTATGGATTATGGAACAAGGCGTGGCAAGAGCCTAAGATTGAGGATCCCCAGGGCACCCCAAGGTAAAATTCAAGGACACAAAAAGCCTAATCTTGGGGATGCCCCCGAAGGCATCCCCTCTTTTGTCTTCGTTCATCGGTAACTTTATTTGGAGCTATATTTTTATTCACCACATGATATGTGTTTTGCTTGGAGCGTCTTGTATGATTTGAGTATTTTATTTTTAGTTTACCACAATCATCCTTGCTGTACACACCTTTTGAGAGAGGCACACATGAATCGGAATTTATTAGAATACTCTATGTGCTTCACTTATATCTTTTGAGCTATAATAATTTTGCTCTAGTGCTTCACTTATATCTTTTAGAGCACGGTGGTGGTTTTATTTTATAGAAATAATTGATCTCTCATGCTTCCCTTATATTATTTTGAGAGTCCTTTAGAACAACATGGCAATTTGCTTTTAGGCGTAATAAAAACTTTAATATAAGTGCATTGAATACTATGAGAAGTTTGATACTTGATAATTGTTTTGAGATATGGAGATGGTGATATTAGAGTCATGCTAGTTGAGTAGTTATGAATTTGAGAAATACTTGTGTTGAAGTTTGTGATTCCGGTAGCATGCACGTATGGTGAACCGTTATGTGATGAAGTCGGAGCATGATTTATTTATTGATTGCCTTCCTTATGAGTGGCGGTCGGGGACGAGCGATGGTATTTTCCTACCAATCTATCCCCCTAGGAGCATGCGGGTAGTACTTTGTTTCGATAACTAATATATTTTTGCAATAAGTATGTGAGTTCTTTATGACGAATGTTGAGTCCATGGATCATACGCACCCTCACCTTTCCACATTTGCTAGCCTCTCTAGTACCGCGCAACTTTCGCCGGTGCCATAAACCCACCATATACCTTCCTCAAAACCGCCACCATACCTACCTATTATGGCATTTCCATAGCCATTCCGAGATATATTCCCATGCAAATTTCCATCGTTCCATTTGTTATGACATACTTCATCATTGTCATATTGCCATGCATGATCATGTAGTTGACATTGTATTTGTGGCAAAGCCACCGTTCATAATTTTTTCATACATGTCACTCTTGATTCATTGCATATCCCGGTACACCGCCGGGGGCATTCACATAGAGTCATATTTTGTTCTAAGTATTGAGTTGTAATTCTTGAGTTGTAAGTAAAAAGAAGTGTGATGATCATCATTAGAGCATTGTCCCATGTGAGGGAAGGATGATGGAGACTATGATTCCCCCACAAGTCGGGCTGAGACTCCAGACGAAAATAAAAAAAGAAAAAAAAGAAAAGAGGCCAAAAAAAAGAAAGAAGGCCCAAATAAAAAAGATGAGAGAAAAAGAGAGAAGGGACAATGTTACTATCCTTTTTCCACACTTGTGCTTCAAAGTAGCACCATGATCTTCATGATAGAGAGTCTCCTATGTTGTCACTTTCATGAACTAGTGGGAATTTTACATTATAGAACTTGGCTTGTATATTCCAATGATGGGCTTCCTCAAATTGCCCTAGGTCTTCGTGAGCAAGCAAGTTGGATGCACACCCATTTAGTTTCTTTTGTTGAGCTTTCATACACTTATAGCTCTAGTGCATCTGTTGCATGGCAGTCCCTACTCACTCACATTGATATCTATTGATGGGCATCTCCATACCCCATTGATACGCCTAGTTGATGTGAGACTATCTTCTCCTTTTTTCCTTCTCCACAACCACCATTCTATTCCACCTATAGTGCTATGTCCATGGCTCACGCTCATGTATTGCGTGAAAATTGAAAAAGTTTGAGAACATCAAAAGTGTGAAACAATTGCTTGGCTTGTCATCGGGGTTGTGCATGATTTAATATTTCGTGTGATGAAGATAGAGCATAGCCAGACTATATGATTTTGTAGGGATAACTTTCTTTGGCCATGTTATTTTGAGAAGACATGATTCCTTAGTTAGTATGCTTGAAGTATTATTATTTCTATGTCAATATTAAACTTTTATCTTGAATCTTTCGGATCTGAACATTCATGCCACAGTAAAGAAAAAATACATTGAGAAATATGTTAGGAAGCATTCCACATCAAAAATTCTGTTTTTATCATTTACCTACTCGAGGACAAGCAGGAATTAATCTTGGGGATGCTTGATACGTCTCCAACGTATCTATAATTTTTGATTGTTCTATGCTATTATATTATCTGTTTTGGATGTTAATGGGCTTTATTTTACACTTTTATATTATTTTTGGGACTAACCTATTAATTGGAGGCCCAGCTTGCTATTTTTTTGCCTATTCCAGTGTTTCGTAGAAAAGGAATATCGAACGGAGTCCAAACGGAATGAAAACTTCGGGAGCGTTATTTTTGGAACAAACGTGATCCACAGGACTTGGAGTGGACGTCAAGAAAAATCAAGGAGGCCACGAGGCAGGGGAGCGCGCCTACCCCCTAGGTGTGCCCTCCACCCTTGTGGGCCCCTCGTTGCTGCACCGACCTAGTTCTTCCTCCTATATATATGCATATACCCCGAGAACATCCAGGAGCACCACGAAACCCTATTTCCACTGCCGCAACCTTCTGTACCCAAGAGATCCTATCTTGGGGCCTTTTCTGGAGCTCCGCCGGAGGGGGCATTGATCACGGAGGGCCTCTACATCAACTCCATGGCCCCTCCGATGATGTGTGAGTACTTTACTGCCGACCTTCGGGTCCATAGCTAGTAGGTAGATGGCTTCTTCTCTCTCGTTTGATCTCAATACAAATTTCTCCTCAATTCTCTTGGAGATCTATTAGATGTAATCTTCTTTTGCGGTGTGTTTGTCGAGATCTGATGAATTGTGGGTTTATGATCAAGTTTATCTATGAATAATATTTGAATCTTCTCTGAATTCTTTTATGTATGATTGGTTTACGTTTGCAAGTCTCTTTGAATTATCAGTTTGGTCTGGCCTACTAGATTGATCTTTCTTGCAATGGGAGAAGTGCTTAGCTTTGGGTTCAATCTTGCGGTGCTCGATCCCAGTGACAGAAAGGGAAACGACATGTATTGTATTGTTGCCATTGAGGATAAAAAGATGGGGTTTATATCATATTGCATGAGTTTATCCCTCTACATCATGCCATCTTGCTTAAAGCGTTACTCTGTTCTTATGAACTTAATACTCTAGATGCATGCTGGATAGCGGTCGATGTGTGGAGTAATAGTAGTAAATGCAGAATCGTTTCGGTCTACTTGTCTCGGACATGATGCCTATATACATGATCATGACTAGATATTCTCATAATTATTCGCTTTTCTATCAATTGCTCGACAGTAATTTGTTCACCCACCGTAATACTTATGCTATCATGAGAGAAGCCACTAGTGAAAATCTATGGCCCCCGGGTATATTCTCCATCATACAAGTTTCCAATCTATTTTATTTTGCAATATTTTAATTTCAATCTATATCATAAAAATACTAAAAATATTTATCTTATTATTATTATCATCTCTATCAGATCTCACTCTTGCAAGTGGTCGTGAAGGGATTGACAACCCCTTTATCACATTGGTTGCGAGGTTCTTATTTGTTTGTGTAGGTACGAGGTGACTCGCGCGTGGTCTCCTACTGGATTGATACCTTGGTTCTCAAAAACTAAGGGAAATACTTATACTGCTTTACTGCATCACCCTTTCCTCTTCAAGGGAAAACCAACGCAGTGCTTAAGAGGTAGCAGGCCCATGAATGGACGATTCCAACTCTAGCCCGTTTATGACCCATAATGTGGTCTGTTATTGGACCATGTTTAGCCAATCGATCATACGACCCGTAGAAGGCCCATTAATGCTATGGCCCGTAGAAGCCCATTGTTTCAATGGCCCGTAGAAGGCCCATTGTTTATACGACCGTAGGAGGCCCATTGTTTATACGGCCCTTAGGAGGCCCAGGGTCACTACTGTAAATATGTAGCCCATGGTTATTGTGGCCTAGTTTTAAAAAATAGGTTCTTGCGGCCACTAGCAAATCGCGGAAAAAGAAGTGCACTGACTACAAGCAAACAAATAAACAAGATAACAAGGAAATAAATAAGCAAGCAATTTACGTGTAACATCCCAATTTTCAATTTGGACGTTAATCATTAGGTCATCACATGCATCCATGATTCTTGCATTTTGAATTGGTTTTATTTGGACATTTTTTATCCTAGAGGCCTTAAGCAACTCAAGGACCATTTGAGAGAATTGGAGGTTTTCATAAAATTCCATTTTTGAATTTTTAAAATGGGTAAATTGGATCATGGAATTTTTTATTTGAAATTATTTTTCTAATTATTTCAAAATAAAAGAAATAATGAGAGAAGAGAATATGACTTCTTTAAAACAGTGGAAATAATGGAAATTTAATTTTAAATAAAAATATAAATTTTATTTGAATTTTATTTGAGATTTTATTTGGTTAAATTAGGAAAAAATGCATTTCTAAAAATTGCATTTTAGCCCAGAAAAATGTTCATGTAATCCTAAATATTAGTAGAGGACCGTGAAAATTGTTTTTGGGATTTTAGGATTTTATTTATTTTATTTTAAAATTTTCCGTTCGGTGAAATTATTTAAAGAAAATTCCCTTTGGACCGACTGGGCTGAAGCCCAGCAGGCCCACGCGCGCCACCTCTTTCCTGAGCCGTGGCCGAGGCGGACTCGCCGGAGTCCGGCGCCGCCACACCACCCCGTGTCGCCCCTGCCCCAAGTCGGCCTCGCCCCCTCCTTAAAAGCCACTGCCCGCCACCCCATCCTCCTCATCACGCGCTGCCGCTGCATCCCCGCACCACGCTGCCCGCACCGCCGCCGCTTTGCATCGCCGCCGTCGCTGCCACCCGCCTCACGCCTCCCGCCGGCGCCGGAGCTGCACCGCACCGATGCCCGCAGCCCCGCTTGCCGGAGATCGCCACCACCGCCGCCATTCCCGCCGCGGCCGCTTTTTCGTTGAAAACCGCCAAACCAGTAAAAAACCGATCCGGTTCTTTAGTTTTCTTTTTGGTTTTTTCGTTAGATCGGTTTTATTTTTAGGGTTCGTTAAATAGCGAACGTTCACCCATTTCGTTTTATTACTGAACGAATTCGTTCGTTAGTTTCTGTTAGCGGACGTTCGTTTGTTATATTTTTTATTTTTAATTTAATTTTCGGCTAGGGACCTATCCGTAATTACTTTTATCATGGATTAGTCCCTGATCTTCATACCCTCACTACTTTTTGCTGGTTTGTTCAAACCCAGTGAAACCAACGCCAAAATCTTTGTCTTGTTCCCCTCTGTCCAGATAGTCAACTTGAACATGATTTTGAAAATTTAAAATTCGGTTTCAACCATATTTGAATTTGAACTTCTTTTGATCGTAGTTTGAGTTTCGTAACTCCGATTCTATTGATTCTTTTTGCAAATCAAAGCTCTTCACTTGAACTTTCAGTTTAGATCTTTTCTTTTGGGTTTTAGCTTTGCATCCTATGTTTGAGTGCTTATGTATGCTATTGTTTGTTCACGATAGAGTTTCCGGAGTGCGAGGCTTGCTACTACGAATCTCAAGTGTTTTCCGATCATCAGCAAGGCAAGTAACACTTTGATCGTATCCCTTTATTACCCAATTTTTATGCATTAGTTTCAACCTTCAAACATTGCATGAGTAGGATTTCATAACATGTGGGTACTGGGAACTAGATGACGAGGTAGGAACCTATTGTCTTATATTCAAACCCTGGGTGTTACTACGCTATGCTTATACTGCTATGCTATGCTCGTAGACGTGGAATGGTTTGAGAGTATTCATGAAAGATGTGAGAGTTATTATTATCTAAGGGAAACTTAAGGTGGCTACTTTAATACACATCTGTGTGGATTGGTTGTGAACACCTGGGGAATCTAGTGTTGTCCTAGGAGATCCCTGGGAACCCGTGTGATCATCCTATGGTTCGCCCCCCAGGCTCAAAGGGATCATAATGTTATTCATGCTAGAAACTTCCGTGTGCAGCCACAAGCCATTATGGGCTCTGGCATAGTTGAGTAAGTTGTCGGAATCCTTTCCATGATGGGCTAGCAGATTTAGGGGATTGTAGGTGTACCGGCCTATCTATCGGTTAAGGGGACCTCTTCAGAAAGGCTATGTCTCGATCTTCCGATCATGGATGTGGTCGAGTCTTGTGGGGAAAAGTGCGCAAACCTCTGTAGAGTGTACAAACTATCATGGTTAGTCGTGTCCCAGGTTATGGACATGTTGAGTATCTGATACTTGAATTATTATGTTGATCTCATCACTTTACTTAATTGAAACTGTTGGTTATAATTATTACTTTGGGATTGAGTTGCAGGAACCTTCTCAATAATTTCATCATACTTTGTAGTTAAATAAAATATATTCCTTTGTTGTAGGAAAAAATAGCTTTTTGCAAATGATAACGGTAAAGCCTCCACGAGCCAAATATGCATGTAGTGATAGCTGTTATTTGTTCATTGCTCTATGGTGTTATCTTGCCAATATATTCCATGTGCTGACCTACACAGCTGCAACGTATCATGTTGCAGAATTTTCAGACGAAGAGTAAGGTGCAATAGGTCCTTGTCATGCACTCAGTATTGCCGTGGAGTTGGATGGACTCATTTATCTTCGATGCTTCGCAGTTATCTTATTTTAGATGGCCTTCAGCCATATTATTGTAATAAGTACTCTTTATGAGACACTCGATGTAATAAGTGTGTGATTGAACTTTGTTATAATTCCTCTAGTACTGTGTGTGTCTGCAATATCGATCCAAGGATGACACTTAAGCACAGAGACTTGACCGTTTGAGGTCGGGTCGCTACAAGATGGTATCAGAGCACACGCTGACTGTAGGACGCGACCAATAGGATCAACCATAGGACACTCTTCTTCACTCAACCGGATGAGGACACCCCTTTTGGGCGACACTTGAAAGAAGTCACTAGGCACGTGAACGTCGGCATACCAAGCTTCACCAGGACCTACACCGCCACTTTACCAGAAGAGGAGCCTTGGACAATTCAAGTTCGTGTTCCAGGAAGGACATTCACCCCAGTCATTGAGCCCATCGAGTTTTCCTTTGATGCACCAACCTGGAGTCTAGGAAAGAGCATGGCCGCCCACATCCCATTGGACGTATCGGCGAGGTATACAACAAGGATCTTTAGGACACCATCTACCAGATATGTGGACATCGAGATGAGCAATGGGAGATGATAGCACCAGGAAGGATAGATCCATTGCAGCCTACATACAGGAATTAAATCAGCACATACGTCGCCAAGAGGACCAAATGTGCGCCAGTATGATAGACATGAAGAAGGTGATGACCCGAAACATGGAGCTAGAGGAGGAGCTCAAGTCTACGCGCGATGGTTATGAAGAAGAAATTGCAATACTACTGGAGAAGAATGAAGACCTGAAGAAGAAGCTAGGAATATTCATGGGGGATCCTGAACCTGGAGAGGACATCCGTTTAGAGGACTACATCATACTCAACGACACCGACTCTGACCCCGACAGTGATGATGATTATGAAGACGAAGTTGGAGCACATATCATGGAGTCATCCACCAATCAAAATTTCTAGTCGACCACCATTTTACCATTACTATTCTCCCATGTACATAGTAATAGTCCATGAGCTTTTGTAACGTAGCTTAGATCGATTGTATGGTCTTGTTTGAATTGAATGGTGTGAAATGAATGTGTTTGTCTCATGTGCATATGGGTAGTAATTTTCTCTTTAGACCTCACTCTATTCTGTTCTCACCCCTCTAAACCCATCAGATGCCTCCGAGATGTGACCCCAGATTTGTCTTCCCACCGGAGCTCACCCAGTTGATCCAAGAGTAGAATGCCTTAATGCAGTTCTAGTCCAGAACCAAGGCAACAATAACATCAACAACAACCCACTGCCACCACCTCCAGTGGACAACTTAGCCTATTTTCTGAGATTGAATCTGCCGGTGTTCTCTAGTAGCACCGAGCCGATTGTTGCTGATGACTGGCTCCGCAAGAATGGAAGGGAGGTGACCACCGCAGGTTGCATAGATGCTGAGAAGGTGTGCTTTGCTGCACATCAACTGGATGGACCCGCAGCCTCGTGGTGGGAGAACTACACAGTCACTTTACCCGTGGCCAATGTCACTTGGGATCAGTTTTAGCAAGCATTCCACACTGCATATGTCTCAGCTGGAGCTATGAGCATGAAGAAGCGTGAGTTTTGCAACTTACACCAAGGAAAGCGTACTGTGGGGCAGTATGTGGATGAGTTTAGCAAGTTAGCACGCTATGCCCCAGATGACGTGACCACAGATGCCGCGAAGTAGGAGAAGTTCATGGAGGGGCTGAATGATGAGCTGAATATGCAGTTGATGGTGGCGACATTCGCCAACTACCAGGAGTTGGTAGATAGAGCCCTTATGATTGAAGGCAAGCAGCAACAGACTGAGAACCGCAAACGGAAGTATGGACAGGGAAAGTACAAATCTGGAGCTCAGCAGAAGCCTCATTTTACCCCGAACTCGGGAGGACATACCCATCATAACCATGGAGGCCACACTCACAATGGAGGAAGCTCACACAACCATAGTGTCTCTGAGAATGGGAATGGGAATGGAGTAAACAATAGTCAGAGCCGTTCCAACCCAGCAACACCCGCCAAAAAGGATCCGAGTCACATTACATGTTTCAAGTGCGGGAAGACTGGACACTATGCCAATGAATGTCCTGAGATAAAGAATGGGAATGGAAATGGAAGCTCTGGGAAGAAGCCCAACCCTTTCAACCGAGGGCTCGTGAACCATGTCAATGTGGAGGAAGTTGAGGAGTAGCCCGATGCAGTTATTGGTAAGTTTTTGATTAAGTCATTTACTACTATTGTCCTTTTTGACACTGGTGCATCGCATTCATACATATCAAGGGGATTTGTGGATAAGTTTAAGTTTCCCACCATAACCCTTAAAACACATATGTTAGTAAGCTCACCTGGAGCGGAGTATATGGCTAGTAGAGGATGTTTTCAGTTGCCATTAACCATAGGTAGGCATGTTTTCCCCCCAGACCTAATAATTTTGGAGTCACAAGGATTGGATGTGATACTAGGCATGGATTGGCTATCGATGTATGGAGGAAATATCGATTGCGCTAGTAAGTCAATTCTCCTCACCACCCCAGAAGGTAAATGGATCAAGTATGTGTCCAGGCATCCGCCAAGGAGGACTCAAGTAAATTCACTCTCAGGAGTTGTTCAGGAGGAAGTGCGAGTTGTGAAGGATTATCCTGATGTATTCCCAGAGGAATTACTAGGCATGCCACCAGATCAAGATGTAGAATTTTTGATAGAGTTGTTACCAGGCACTGGACCAATATCGAAGAGACCATATCGGATGCCCGCAAATGATCTGGAGGAAATTAAGTAGCAGATTAAGGAGTTATTAGAGAAAGGTTATATTCGACGAAGTTCATCACCGTGGGGAGCCCCAGTGCTCTTAGTTGAGAATAAGGATGGATCCTTGAGGATGGTTGTTGATTATCGTGCATTGAATGAGGTGATGATCGAGAACAAGTACCCACTACCGATGATCAATGATTTGTTTGACCAGCTGTAGGGAGATAAAGTATTCTCCAAGATCGATCTTCGATCAGGATACCACCAACTGAAGATCCGAGAACAGGATATACCTAAGATAACTTTTACCACAAGGTACGGGATATATGAGCACACTGTCATGTCTTTCGGTTTGACTGACGCCCCTGCCTACTTTATGAGTATGATGAATAAGGTGTTCATGGAGTTTTTGGATAAGTTTGTTGTGGTGTTCATTGATGATATATTGGTATGCTCTAAGAATGAAGAAGAACATAAGGAACATTTGCCCTTAGTTCTCGAGAAGCTCAGGGAACATCAGCTATATGCCAAGTTCAACAAATGTGAGTTTTGGTTGAAGGAAGTTGGATTTCTCGGACATGTTATATCTGGAGAAGGTATAGCAGTAGACCCTGCTAAGGTTCAGTCTGTCACAGAGTGGTTGGCACCCACCTCAATTGGAGAAATACGCAGTTTTCTTGGACTCGTAGGATATTATCGGAGATTCATTGAATTTTTTTCCAAGATTGCGAAGCCCATGACAGAGTTATTGAAGAAGGACACCAAGTTCAAATGACCGAATAATGTGAGGCCAGTTTTTAGGAGTTGTAGAAACGTCTAGTTACAGCCCCAGTGTTAATTCTTCCGGATATGAGGATCGTATTTATGTGCCCAATGATGCAGAGATCAGGAAGCTCATGACTCGCCATACTCAATTCACCCCGGAAACACCAAGATGTATTTAGATTTGAAGGAACGTTTCTGGTGGACAGGTATGAAGAAGGATATTGACAAGTATGTAGCAGTATGCGACGTCTGTCAGAGAGTGAAGGCAGAGCACCAGAAGCCAGTAGGATTATTACAGCCTATGCCGACCCAAATGGAAGTGGGATAAGCTTGGCATGGATTTCATCACCGGATTACCCAGGACACGATCAGGTTACGATTCCATCTGGGTAGTAGTTTATCACTTGACCAAAGTGGCCCACTTTATCCCCGTGAAAACCACTTATACGAGCGCGAAGTTGGCCAAGATATATATGACCAGGATCGTATGTCTGCATGGAGTTCCAAGGACCATCATATCTGATAGAGGAATAGTTTACCTCAAAGTTTTGGAATCAGTTACACAAGACTTTGGGTACTAGGCTAGAGTTCAGTACAACCTCTCATCCGCAGATAGATGGACAGACCGAGAGAGTCAATCATATTCTGGAGGACATGTTGAGATCTTGTGCACTAGATTATGGATCTAGTTGAGATGATAATTTTCCTTACGCATAGTTCTCATATAACAACAACTACCAGGCTAGTTTGAAGATGGCCCCTTTTGAAGCTTTGTATGGAAGGAGGTGCAGGACCTCATTGATGTGGGATGAAGTTGGAGTCCGTCAGTTGTTCGGACCAGATTTAATCAAGGATTATGCAGAGAAGGTTAAGTTGATTCGTGATAGATTGAAGGTAGCTCAGTCCAGGCAGAAGAGTTATGCCAACACTAAACGCAATGAGGTATCCTATGAAATTGGAGACAAAGCATATCTCCGTGTGTCACCACTTCGAGGAGTTAAACGATTTGGAGTCAAAGGAAAGTTAGCACCACGATTTGTAGGACCATACCGAGTTTTGGAACGCATGGGAGAAGTGGCCTACAAGTTGGAGTTACCCGAAGGTTTGGCAGGAGTTCATGATGTGTTCCACGTTTCCGAGTTGAAGAAGTGCCATGCAGAGATGGCCGATATCCCTCTGAGAGACATAGTGCCCCTAAAAGCAATTCAGTTGGAGAGTGACCTAACCTAAGAGGAGAAGCCCGTCAAGATTCTTGAGTTTGCCCGCCGAGTTACACGCAATAAGGTCATCAAGTTTTGCAAAGTTTAGTGGGGCCACCATACCGAGGAAGAAGCCACCTGGGAGCGAGAACAAGACCTACAAAAGACCACCCACACCTATTTTCTAGCCAACACAAATCTCGAGGGCGAGATTCATCTTAAGGGGGGTAGGTTTGTAACATCCCAATTTTCAATTTGGATGTTAATCATTAGGTCTTCATATGCATCCATGATCCTTGCATTTTGAATTGGTTTTATTTGGGCATTTTTTATCCTAGAGGCCTTAAGCAACTCAAGGACCATTTGAGAGAGTTGGAGGTTTTCACAAAATTCAATTTTTGAATTTTCAAAATTGGTAAATTGGATCAAGGAATTTTTATTTGAAATTATTTTTCCAATTATTTCAAAATAAAAGAAATAATGAGAGAAGATAATACACTGGTGTGTGTCGGTCCTAAACAAACAGTTTTAACCACTTTCTGTGACGGCATATGGAACCGTCTCCAAGTGAGTGTGGGCGATAGGGGGGTCCTTCCCGCACAACCCAGAAACCGTCGGGGATAGGGAGCCTTGATGCATATAGTTGTCCTTGTATAACCGTTTCCGATATCTCGAATATCCCAAATGCTTCATCCTTGCCACTCGTTTGTGCTCGCATTGCCATCACAGTCGGAGTTTTGTGGTTCTGCCTAAAACCAGGCAGATTCCAGGCACGACAGTTTTCTAGGCAGATTCTAGGCACGGGAGATTTATGATGCCTGGCACATCACAAACAGTTCATGATTATAAATCGTGTACGATAGGTAGACAATCACACACATTTAGTTTTCCCGCACCGTATGTGATAGTGTCTGACATCACACACGCTTTGCAAACGGCAAATGTGTGCATGCTTGCACACGTTTCCTCTCTGTGAACCATCTCGGATTATGGTGTATATCGCAAACGTTTGTGTTTTACGAACCGTGTGTGCCGTAATGACCTGCACAACGTAATTTTGCCCTGATTTAATTGTTGTTATTTAAAATTGTACCTAATTTAAACTTGAAATTAGGCTATAGCTTTATTCATATCCATCAGGTTCAAACAACCAATGCATTATTCGATTCATAGGTACATATATTTAAGAATTACAGAAGCATCAAATAAAGAATGATGTACCAGGGTTCTATACTTGTACTATTACAGATGGTAAAGAAAGAGGCGACAGACATTCCTGTTGCTGAACAAGGTGAAGCAGAATGGCCCTATTGTGCTCTCCTGGATGCAGAAGGCATGCAGGACTCTAGTCCAACCCCTTGTGATGGCCGGCTGCCAATCATGTAGTTTGAGAGGTAATCTTGAGTAAACTGCTTCAGAATCCACTGCAAAAGCAAAAAGATTCAGATATTGTCATCTAACACAACTCATTACGAGCAGTAAAAAGAAGGCTACAAGGTTCTTACTTACCATCCTGCAGTTCACTGTTGTCTTGCATAAAGTGTAAACAAATAGTTCGATTTACTTCTTTTCACCCATTTTAGTAACAATCTTTATCAGTTTCCTCACATGCTGCTGGTTCATGAATATCCCATTGCCCCATACACAAAAAGGGTTGAAGTGTGGATCTTTGGCAATGATATATGTACCTAAAAGCACCAAGTTAATATTAGAAGCTAAACAACAATTGAAAAATGATGTAGTACAACACTCCATCCATCCCATTATATAAGATTTTATTACATGTATATCTAGACATCATCAGAACATTAAGGTAACACTCTTCCTTGTTGCTATTTAGCCAGGGATTGCATATTTAGTCATTCAGTACAATGCATGTTGCTAAACAACAATTGAAAAACGAAAAGGCATGTTAACTGCAATATCCTTAACAACAACCAAATATCGTAATTCATAGTGGTATTGTTGAAACTGTGATTGATGAAATTGAACTGCACAACAAATAGTTGCACATATAGAGCATCACATTGTGAAGAACTGAAATAAAAAAGTCATAAGGACATCTCTAGGAGATCCTTAAAAAGTTAAAGAACTAAAACCCTTAGTGGATATATATATACTCCAGCAATTTTTGGCCTTTTCTAGTTGATCCCCTAAACTTAAGGTTGTAAAATTCAATTTGATCAAGTTCAAACCAGGTTCAACCGAAAGTAGCATGCATTCAAACATAAACATAGATAGTTTTGCATAACCGAACATAAAACATAAATTTTAAACTAAGCTAACCTACTTTTGGTCGAAGTAGAGGTCGAGCCAATCCTTCCTCGTCATGTAGGTGTGCCGCGAGCCGGGTCCAGGCCAGTACCGTCGTTGGGGTCGTTGGGGAAGGCACTCCTCCACTCGTCGACACCGATCTCCTTGTCCTCAGGGCCCACCTCAACGCCCTCCGCGCCGCCATCGCTCCTGCCTTCGACGTCGTCATCAGAGGAGAGCGCGATAACCTCGCCGCCCTCCGCGCCGCCGTCCTCACCTCCTTCGACCTCGTCATCGAAGGAGAGCGCGATAACCTCGCCGCCCTCCACGCCAGCAAAGATCGCCCGCTCTGCCTCCACGAGCTCCGGGTGCTGCCGGCAGAGCTCTTGCATGTAGGCCTCATCGTGGCCTCGGCATCAAGACACTCCCACGCCTCGCGGTCCTCCCGCGCCATAGCCGAGCTCACCACCCCTGGCTCCGGTGGAACGAGGTGGACCGGACGTGTGCCGAAGGGGAAATTGAGCCTAGCGGCCGCGTAGTGGTTGCAAACCTGCCAGCAGTTGTACTCCATGGCCGCGAGCTCGGCCGTGTGGAAGCTACCGAGCCACCAGTGGGTGTGGGTCTCTCGATCTGTAATCTCGGCAACCCACGTCCCCCACCGCCGCTGCCGGACCCTGAAGTAGGACTTCATTGGTTGCCCGGTCTGGGGGAGGACGGGAAAGTCCTCGAACCGGCGTAGGGGCACGGCGGTGGGCGGATCTGGGGACCGGCGACGGCGGATCGGGCCCGCGGAGGATGACAGGGGCACCTCGGCGGCCACCTCACCGGCGTCGGGCGAAAAGGCCGCGATAAACCTCTTTTTGGCCATTGGCTACTCGACCTCCCTGGCACACAGGCATAGGTTGAGGATGGAGGCGCCAGCAATGGCGGCGACCTACCAATGGTGTTGAGGGTTGTGTGTGTCTGTGTGGGCGGAGGTTGTGTTTGAGGAAATACCGCGGCAATAAGGGACTGAAAATTTTACTAGGCGGGAGTAACAAGACGGGGCTACTGAAAATTTGGATCAAGGGCGAGCAGATATTTTTGATATTGCGAGGGATGCAGAGGCGGGAGTAAAATGCCGGGGCTATTGAAAATTTGAATCAAGGGATTGAAGCAGAGCGGGAGTAACAGACATCGCACACGGTCTGCACATACTAATCGTATGCTATCAAACATTAAAACCTTCCAGGCGGTAGATATTTTCGAGATTGCGAGGGATGCAGAGGCGGGAGTTTTGGGGGAGCGAGCTAGTGTGCTTGACACACCGGTTGTGGACTGTAGCCGACGCACCTTCTTGCGTAAGCCATAGGCGTACTATACACCAACGGTGCTCCAAGATATTTTGTACTACATCTCACACGGTTGGTGAGAATAAATTGTGTGGGATCTACTTGATTTGAATTACAAAATGGGGTCACAGCGGCAATGGACGGTGTTTTAATTGCTAGAACTTTTATCTATAGTGAACATGCAACTGTATGTGTGTCGTAAAAGAATTGGAATTATTCAGGGTTCGTTTGGACATTTCATACATTAAACTGGTTTTCTAGCCATTTCAGGTGTACAATTCAAAATTAAACTACATGCACATGCTCCGGTGCATACAAATTGGTTGAAAAATCAAATCCGTGTCCTTCAGTGCATGTTTAGGTCCCATGGAAGAAATGGGAATGAATTTTTCGGGGTTCGTTTGGCCTTTTTATACATTAACTGGGTTTTCTAGGAATTTTATGTGCATAATTCAAATTTGAACTACAAGCACATGCTCCAGTGCACCAAAGTTGGTTGAAAAATCACATGTGTGTCCTTGGGTGAATTTCTAGGTCCCATGCAAGACATGGGAATGAAATTCAAACACCATGGCACTGTTGATTGCTGGCAAAACGTTGAGATGCCTGGTTTTAAATTCTAGTAAATCCAAAACTTGTCTGAAATTCATGAAACTTGGCATGCTATCATGGAGCGGCATCAACATGCCATGGTGAAAATTTTGTCCCATTTGGGGCAGATTCAGGTATAAGCTTCTCACAAACCAGAGCTTCTCACAACAAGCATGATGGTTTCGATAGGGAATGTACCACCTTTGGTGATGGGATGATATACATTGCCTCTTATTGCTTTCAAAAAATTTCTAGTGTCAATATAGAACAACAGGAGTGTTGTGTTCAGTGTTGGAATTTTTCGGGGTTCGTTTGGCCTTTTTATACATTAACTGGGTTTTCTAGGAATTTTATGTGCATAATTCAAATTTGAACTAAAAGCACATGCTCCAATGCACCAAAGTTGGTTGAAAAATCACATGTGTGTCCTTGGGTGAATTTCTAGGTCCCATGCAAGAGACGGGAATGAAATTCAAACACCAGGGCACTATTGATTGCCCGCAAAACGTTGAGATGTCTGATTTTGAAATTCTAGTAAATCTAAAATTCGTATGAAATTCATGAAACTTGGCATGCTATCATGGAGCGGCATCAACATGCCGTGGTGAAAATGTTGTCCCATTTGGGGCAGGTTCCGGTATAAGCTTCTCACAAACCAGAGCTTCTCACAACAAGCATGATGGTTTCGATAGGGAACGTACCTCCTTTCGGGACGGGACGATATCCGTTGCCTCTTATTGATTTTGAAAAAATTATAGTGTGAACAACATGAGTGTTGTGTTCAATCTTGGAATTTTTTGGGGTTCGTTTGGCCTTTTTATGCATTAACTGGGTTTTCTAGGCATTTTATGTGTATAACTCAAATTTGAATTACAAGCACATGCTCCAATGCACTAAGGTTAGTTGAAAAATCACATGTGTGTCCTTGGGAGAATTTCTAGGTCCCATCCAAGAGACGGGAATGAAATTCAAACACCATGGCACTGTTGATTGCCGGTAAAACATTGAGATGCCCGGTTTTTAAATTCTAGTAAATCCAAAACTCGTATGAAATTCATGAAACTTGGCATGCTATCATGGAGCGGCATCAACATGCCATGTTAAAATAATTTGTCCCATTTGGGGCAGGTTCGGGTATATACTTCTCACAAACCAGAGCTTCTCACAACAAGCATGATGGTTTCGGTAGGGAACGTCCCACCTTTGGGGACGAAACGATATCCATTGCCTCTTATTGCTTTCAAAAAATTTCTCGTGTCAACATAGAAGAACAGGAGTGTTGTGTCAATTTTTGGGTTTTTCAGGCTTCGTTTGGACATTTTATGCATTAACTGAGTTTTCAATGCATTTATGTGCATAATTCAAATTTGAACTACTTGCACATGCTCCAATGCACTAAGGTTGGTTGAAAAATCTAACCTCTGTCCTTGGGTGAATTTCTAGGTCCCATGTGGGAATGAAATTCAAACACCAGGGCGCTGTTGATTGCCGGCAAAACATTGAGATGCCTGGTTTATAAATTCTAGTAAATCCAAAACTCGTCTGAAATTCATGAAACTTGGCATGCTATCATGGAGTGGCATCAACATGCCGTGTTAAACAATTTGTCTCATTTGGGGCAGGTTCGGGTATATGCTTCTCACAAACCAGAGCTTCTCACGACAAGCATGATGGTTTCGATAGGGAACGTCCCACATTTGGGGACAAAGCGATATCCATTGCCTCTTATTGCTTTCAAATTTTTCTGGTGTCAACATAAAACAACAGGAGTGTTGTGTCAATTTTGGGGATTTTTTGGGGTTCGTTTGGACATTTTTATGCATTAACTGAGTTTTCAATGCATTTATGTGCATAATTCAAATTTGAACTACATGCACATGCTCCAGTGCATATAAATTGGTTGAAAAATCAAATATGTGTCCTTGGGTGCATGCTTAGGTCCCATGCAAGAAATGGGAATGAATTTCAAACACCATGGCATCGTTGATTGCCGGCAAAACATTGAGATGCCTCGTTGTTAAATTCTACTAAATCCAAAACTCGTCTGAAATTCATGAAACTTGGCATGCTTTCATGCAGCGGCATCAACATGTCGTGGTAAAAAAATTGTCCTGTTTGGGGCAGGTTTGGGCACTGTTCAAGATATCTTCCGATATTCGGATAAATCGGCCGATTTATCGCTTATCGTGGTCTGACCGATAAGATAAATCGGCCGATAAATCAACTGATATGGCGATAAATCGGCCGATATGCCGATAAACTGACCGATTTACCCCTTATCGTAGGACGAACGATAAGCTCCTGATAAGCGATATCCCCAACAATGGGTTTGTGTATATGCTTCTCACAAACCAGAGCTTCTCACAACAAGCATCATGGTTTCGGTAGGGAACCTCCCACCTTTGGGGACAGAACGATATCCACTGCCTCTTATTGCTTCCAATTTTTTTCTCGTATTAACATAGAACAACAGGAGTGTTGTGTCAATTTTTGTATATTTTTTGGGGTTCTTTTGGACATTTTTTATGCATTAACTGAGTTTTCAATGCATTTATGTGCATAATTAAAATATGAAGTACATGCACATGCTCCAGTGCATATAAATTGGTTGAAAAATCAAATCTGTGTCCTTGGGTGCATGCTTAGGTCTCATGCAAGAAATGGGAATGAATTTCAAATACCATGGCACCATTGATTGCCGACAAAACATTGAGATGCCCGGTTTTTAAATTCTAGTAAATCCAAAACTCATCTGATGAAACTTGGCATGTTATCATGGAATGGAACCCGACATGATGTGGTATTTTTCGTGTCCATTTTGAGAGAAGGCACACTCGAGTAATGACAGCCAACAAAGGCATTTTGAAAAAATAGCTGCCACTTTCATATCTCAAACATTTGTATAATTCAAACCATGTGCGTTCTGTTAACCATTCACGTGATGCCACATGTCTTGGTTTTAATGGCTTAAGGAGGTGCCGTGCGGACAGCCTCTTGACCTTGACTGAACATGAGGTGTGCGAGCATAGTCCGGTGCGCAGGCTAACCGAGAGGTGTGCAAGCTGTCCTCCAATGCATAGGCTCACTGGAAAGCGTGCGAGCTGTACGCTGCGTAGGCTCACTAGGAAGCGAGCCCTTTGACTTCCATGGCCATTAGACTTCCTCTCCGTTAATGGCGCCCGAGCCGCTGTTTAATATGGGCGGCCTTACTGTTCGCCTCCCATTCCCCTCCCCCCGCAGAACTCCACCGCCATGGCGCAGAATGATCATCTGCCACTAGTCTTCAAGTTTGGTGAAGTCGACTCCGAGCCGGAGGAGATAGAAAATAAGGAGGAATGGGGCCTCATGGACATGGCCCAGAACAAGCTGGCCGCGGTGGTTGCTGCCCCCGCTCCCGTCCCAGCTCCCATCTACGTGCCCGCGCCAGCGACCATCCCTGTAGCATTGACGGGCTGGTCGCCGAGCACAATCGCAGAGCTGGAAGCCGCGGGCGTCAGCGAGGTCTTCACGGACCCGCACGAGCTCGTGTACATTCCAGCGCCTGTGCCCGTGCCCGTGCGTGCCCTTCCAGCCACCGTGCCGCCGGTCCCCGTGCGTTTGGCTGCATCCGCCGCACCCGTGCGCGCCCCTCCAACTACCGCGGCGCCGGTCCCCGTGCGTTTGGCTGCACCCGCTGCGCCCGTGCCCGTGCATGCCCCCTCCTCAGTGGCACGGGACGCTGCAGTCGACCGCTACCTCTTAGCGGTGCTAGTTGCCATCCTCCCGCGACTCTCCCGTCGATCGCGCGACGACATGATGTTTGATTTACAAGTGAAGAACATTTTGTGCTGCCTTGACGACTTCAACAACGGCGTCCCAGAGGACGACAACGACAACGACGGTGCGGCACACCGCCTCCACCGCCGCCGGAAATAGTTTTTTGGGGTTTAATACTGTATCTCAAATTCTTGATCAAATGAATATAAATTCGCAGTGTGACTTAATGAAAGATATGGTTTGAACAAACTTGTGTTTTTCTCTCTTAATGTACAGACTTATAAAATGATTTTCTTGATCAAATGAATATAAACGTCAACGGTTTTTAAATATAAAACACTCATTGCAAACCGACAGCTTCCCCAGGAAGCCAAGGGAAAATGTGTCGAGCAGGATTTCTGCATCCCTTCAACACAAACGGTTGTTTTGCATGACCCGTGTGCGACCACGTACAAACAATTGGGAAAGATTTGCATATCTGTCATTTTGGGTATGTTGCCATTTCTCAAACTGGAAAGATTGACATTTGTTTATCTAGTAACATTGCCATTTGTCAACCTTGTAACACTACGATTTGTCAAAATATGCAGCTACAAATCACTAGCACTATCTAATTTTTGCAACTAAAATCACTAGCACTATTCATATGGACACCAGTAGCAGGCGTGAGTTCATGGACGCATATGCAAATGTACCATTGATTACATACAAAAGGTCATCAACCCACAACGACCATGAGGATACACGTTGGATTATAGATCATTCCCAACAAAACATTCTAGTAAAGTTTTTCTCACACAACAAATAACAAAGCGATGTGTAACATCCCAATTTTCAATTTAGATGTTATACCTAGGTCATCATATGCATATCATATTTTATTTGTATTTCGGTTGCGATCCTAGAAATCTTAACCAACTCAAGGACCCAAGGAGAGAGTTGGAGATTTTCAATTATTTTCATATTTGAATTTTCTCAAATTTGAAAAGAGGATCATTTTGTTTAATAATTTTTCTCTCCGAAATATTTCCAATATTAAAATTCATGAGAGGAGATAAAATGACTTCTCCAAAATCAGAGTGGAATATTGGAGGAAAAATATTAAAATTAAATAAATATTTTATTTGAATTTTATTGCTATTTTTTGAATTAGAAAAATATGCATTTTTCAAAATTGCATTTTTAGGCCAGAAAAATGTTCACCTTGTTCGAAATATTTTATTTAGATGGCAAAAATTGTTTTTGGCATTTTTAGAGTATTTTTTATATTTTATAGGGTTTTGTTTCTGGTGGAATTTTTTTAAAAAAATTCCTGCCATACTGGACCGAAGGCCCAGCCAAGCAGGCCGGCCCGCTTGCAATAACCGCCTCCGCGCCGCGCCGTCGTGCCGCCGGCGGACTCTGCCTAGAGTCCGGCTCGGACTCCGACGCCGCCTGCCCCCTTCCGCAAGCACCGCCGCCCCCGAGGCTTTATAAACCGCCCCTGGCCCCTCTCGCCACCAGCACCGCCGCCGCCTGCCGCAACAGCGGCAGCCGCAGCCGCCCCCTCGCAC
>NC_041382.1:303591957-303624610 GCF_002162155.2 Triticum dicoccoides | reverse complement strand
GCCGCCGCCTGCCGCGCCACCGCCGCAGCTCCGCCGCCACCTGCCGCGCACACCGCCGCCTTGCCTCGCCTCGCCCCACCTCGCCGATGCCGCCTCGCCGGAGCCCCGACTCGTTGGAGCCGCCGACCTGCCGGTTTTTCTCGTGAACCGGTAAAAGACCACCCCGGTTTTTTATTGGTTTTGTTTTAGATCGGTTTTATTTTATGTTTTTTCTCGGTTTTCTCCGGTTTCGTTGATTAGCGAACGTTCATCCAAACGCCCCTGTTCGTGGACGCGTTCTTTCGTACGTCTTACGAGCGAACGTTCATTCGTTAGTCTTTTCTTTTTATTCTATTTCCGGCTAGGGACCTATCCGCGATTATTTATATCGCAGATTAGCCCTTGATCTTCGAACGCCCGCGACTTTTTAACCGTTTGTCCAAATCCAGTGAAACCAATGCCAAAATCTTCGTCTCGAACCCCTCTTTCCAGTTAACCAACTTGAACATGGTTTTGAAAAATTAAAATTTGATTTCAAGTAGATTTGATTTTGAACTTCCTTTGATTGTAGTTTGAGTTTCTTAGCTCCGAATTGAATGATTCTTTTTGCATATCGAAGCTCTTCATTTGAACTTTCAGTTTGGACTTTCTTATCTGAGTTTTACCCATGAATCTATTGCTTGAGTTCTTATGTATGCTATTTTTTGTTTGCGATAGAATTTCCAGAGTGCAAAGCGTGCTACTATGAGTCTCTAGGGTTGCAGATCGTCAGCAAGGCAAGTAACACTTTGATCATATCCCTTTAATACCCAGTTTTTATGCATTAGTCCAGTCCTCAAACATTGCATGAGTAGGATTGATAACTTGTGGGTTTTGGGAAGTAGATGATGAGATAGAACCTATTGCCCTTTTTGTATCAAACCCTGGGAGTTACTTCTATGTTTTGCTTATACCGCTATGTTATGCTTGTAGACGTGGTTTGGTTCAGTGTATCCATGATTGATGTGAGAGTTGTTAAATAATGGTTAACTTAAGGTGGCTACTTTAATACACATCTGGTTGGATTGGTTGAGGCACCCTGGAGCACCCAGTGGTTGTCTGGGCACCTAGAGCAATCCAGAGCTGTCCTGGGATATCCTGGAGTACCCGTGTGATCATCCTACGGTTTGCCACCCAGGCTCAAAGGGATCATAAGATTATTCATGCTGGAAACTTTCGTGTGCAGCCACAAGACATTATGTGCTCTGGCATAGTTGAGTAAGTTGTGGGAATCCTTTCCATGATGGGCTAGCAGATGTAGGGGATTGTAGGTGTGCCGGCCTATCTATCGGTTAAGGGGGCCTCTTCGGAAAGACTCTGTCATGGTGATCCGTCTCTCAAACACCATGCAGTGCGAGAAATCCAACGGAGGAGATCGAGTCTTGTGGGGAAAAGTGTACAAACCTCTGCAGAGTGTATAAACTAATCATGATTAGCCGTGTCCTCGGTTATGGACATCTTGAGTATCTGGTACTTGAATTATTGATTTTATCTCATCACTCTTAATTAATTTTGTTGGGATGTTAATTACTTTTAACTGGCATTGAGTTGGAGGAACCTTCTCAATTTTTATCAACTACCATGATAGCTAAACAAAATATATTCCTTTGTTGTAGGGAAAAATTGGCTTTTCGCAAAAACATGATAACCATAGAGCCTCCACCAGCCATATATGCATATAGTAATAGCTATTACCTGTTCATTGCTCTAAGTGTTATTTTGCCAGCATATTCCATGTGCTGACCTGTTTTCGGGCTGCAACGTATTATGTTGCAGACTATTTAGACGAAGAGTAAGGTGCGCTAGGTCGTTATCGTGCACTCAGCTATGCCATTGGAGTTGATGGACTCACTTTATCTTTGAAGCCTTCCACTGTTTCTTATTTAGATGGCCTTAAGCCATATTATTATTGTAATAAGTTCTCTTCTGACACTATTGATGTACTAAGTGTGTGATTGAAACTCTGTTATAAATCCTTCAAGTACTATGTGTCAGCATTACCGATCCAGGGATGACACTTATGCATAGAGATTTGACCGTTTGAGGTCGGATCACTACAAGATGGTATCAGAGCACACGCTGATTATAGGACACGACCACTAAGATAAGCCATAGGTCACTCTTCTCTACTCATTTCTGATCCTCTCCATTTTCCACTCTATACATGGCAGATCCAAGGAACAAGTTTGCTCAACCAGATGAAGACACACCTTTTAGACGACACTTGAAGGAAGTCACTAGGTACCTAAACATCAAAATACCAAGCTTCACCGGGACCTACACCGCCACTTTACAAGAAGAGGAGCGTTGGATGATTCGAGTTCATGTTCCAGGAAGGACATTCACGCTAGTTACTGTGCCCATAGAGTTTTCCTTTGATGCACCAACCTGAAATCTAGGAAAGAGCATGGCGGCCCACATCGCCATAGGAAACATCGGCGGGGTTTATCATAAGGATTTAAGGACACCATCTACCAGATTGTGGGCGCCGAGATGAGCAATGGGAGATGATCAGCACCAGGAGGGACATGTCCATTGCAGCCTTCATCCAGGAGTTAAACCAGCACATTCGTCGCCAGGAGAACCAAATGTGCGCAAGCATGATAGTTCTGAAGAAGGTGATGGCCAAGAACATGGAACTTAAAGAGGAACTCAAGTCTACACGTGACAGATATAAGGAGGAAATTGCAATACTAGTAGAAAATAATGACGACCTAACGAGGAAGCTAGGAGTATTCATGGGAGACCCAGTGCCCGGAGGAGATGACGACCATCCCGAAGACTACATCATCATCGACGACACAGATTCCGACCCCGACAGTAGTGATGATGATTATGAAGACAAAGCTGGAGCAGATATCATGGAGTCTTCCACCAATCAAAACTTCTAGTCGACCACCATATTATCAGTAGTAATTCCCCAGTGTAAATAGTAGTAGTTCGAGTATCTCTGTAACGGTAGCTAGATCGATTGTATGCCCTTGTTTGAATTGAGTGGTGTGATATGAATGTGTTTGTCTTATATGCATATGGGTAGTGCTTTCTCCTTAGACCTCATTCTATCCAAATCTCTCCCCTCTAAACCCATCAGATGCCTCCGAGACATGACCCCAGATTTGTCTTTCCACCGGAGCTCACTCAGTTGATCCAGAAATAGAATGCCTTGATGAAGCTACTAGTACAGAACCAAGGCAACAACAACAACCCACCGCCAGCACCTCCAGTTGACAACCTAGCCCATTTTCTGAGGTTGAATCCGCCGATGTTTTCTAGAAGCACCGAGCCGATTGTTGCTGATGACTGGCTACGCAGGATTGGAAGGGAGTTGACCACCGCAGGTTGCATGGATGCTGAGAAGGTGCACTTTGCTGCCCACCAACTGGATGGACCGGCAGCCTCATGGTGGGAGAATTACACATTCACTTTTCCCATTGCCAATGTCACATCGGATCAGTTTCAGCAAGCTTTTCACACATCCCATGTCTCAACTGGAGCTATGAATATGAAGAAGCATGAGTTCCACAACATACGCCAGGGAAATCGTATTGTGGGGCAGTACGTGGTTGAGTTTAGCAAGTTAGCCCGCTATGCTCCAGATGATGTGGCCAGAGATGCCCCGAAGCAGGAGAAGTTTATGGAAGGGCTGAATGATGAGATGAGTATGTAGTTGATGGTGGCAACATTCAATAACTACCAGGATTTGGTAGATAGGGATCTTATGATTGAAGGGAAGCAACAGCAGATAGAGAGCCGCAAAAGGAAATATGGACATGGGAAGTATAATTCTGGAGCATCGCAGAAGCCTCATTTTACCCCAAACTCGTGAGGATATACCCATAACCATGGAGGCCATACCCACAACAGAGGGAGTTCACATAACCACAGTGGCCCCAAGAATGGGAATGGGAATGGAGGAAGCAACGAACAGAATCGTGCAAACCCAGCAACACCCGCCCGGAAAGATTTAATTCACATTACTTGTTTCAAGTGCGGGAATACTGGACACTACGCCACCGAATGCCCTGAAGCAAAGAATGGAAACGGCAATGGAAGCTCTGGGAAGAAGCCCAACCCTTTCAACAGGGGACAGGTGAACCACGTTAACGTGGAGGAAGTTGAAGAGCAGCCAGATGCAGTTTTAGGTAAGTTTTTGATTGAGTCATTTACTGCAGTCGTTATTTTTGATACTGGTGCAACGCATTCATACATTTCGAGGGGGTTTGTGGATAAGTATAAGCTTCCCACCAAAGTTCTTAAGACACCTATGTTAGTAAGCTCGCCAGGAGCTAAGTATATGGCAAGCAGAGGTTGTTTTCAGATGTCATTGACCATACGTAGACATTTTTTTACCATCAGACCTAATAATTTTGGAGTCCCAACGATTGGATATAATATTAGCTATGAATTGGTTATCGAATTATGGAGGAAACATCGATTGTGCTAGTAAGTCAATCTTACTCACCACCCGAGAGGGAAAAAGGATCAAGTATGTGTCTAAGCATGCACCAAGGAGGAACCAAGTAAATTCTCTCTCGTGAGTTGTTCAGGAAGAAGTTCCTATTGTGAAGGATTACCCGGATGTATTTCCAGAGGAACTACCAGGCATGCCGCCAGATCAAGACATAGAATTTTAATAGAGCTGTTGCCAGGCACCGGACCGATATGAAAGAGACTCTATCGGATGCCCACAAATGATCTGGAGGAAATTAAGAAGCAGATTAAGGAGCTACTGGAGAAAGGTTACATTCGATGAAGCTCATCACCGTGGGGAGCCCGAGTGCTCTTGGTTGAGAAGAAGGATGGATATTTGAGAATGGTTGTTGACTATCGCGCATTGAATGAAGTGACGATCAAGAATAAGTACCCACTACCGACGATCAACGATTTGTTTGACCAGCTGCAGGGAGCAAAAGTATTCTCCAAGATCGATATGCGATCAGGATACGACCAACTGAAGATCCGAGAACAGGATATACCTAAGAAAACTTCTACCACAAGGTACGGGCTATATGAGTATACGGTTATGCCATTTGGATTGACAAATGCCCCTACGTATTTCATGAGCATGATGAACAAGGTGTTCATGGAGTTTTTGTATAAGTTTGTAGTAGTGTTCATTGATGATATTTTGGTATACTCCAAGAATGAAGAGGAACACAAGGAACACTTGCGCTTAGTTCTCGAGAAGCTCAGAGAACATTAGTTGTATGCCAAGTTTAGCAAGTGTGAGTTTTGGTTGAAGGAAGTTGGATTTCTTATACATGTTATATCAGGAGAAGGTATAGCAGTAGACCCCACCAAGGTTCGGTCTGTAACTGAGTGGTTGGCACCCACCTCAGTTGGGGAGATCCGCAGTTTTCTAGGACTCACGGGATATTATCGGAGATTCATTGAGAATTTTTCCAAGATTGTGAAGCCTATGACGGAGTTGTTGAAGAAGCACACCAAGTTCAAATGGAACGAGGAATGTGAAGCTAGTTTTCTGGAGTTGAAGAAACGTTTGGTTACAGCCCTAGTGCTGATTCTTCCGGATATACGCAAGGATTTCCAAGTGTATTGCGATGCTTCTCGCTTAGGACTTGGAGGAGTACTTATGCAGTATGGAAGAGTTGTTTCATATGCTTAACGACAACTTCGACCGCATGAGTTGAATTATGCCACGCATGATTTGGAGTTGGCAGCCGTAGTGCATGCACTCAAGACCTGGAGACATTTTCTTATTGGAAACCGATGTGATGTGTACACAGATCACAAGAGTTTGAAGTACATTTTAACGCAGAAGGAGCTAAATCTCAGGCAAAGGAGATGGTTGGAGCTCATAAAGGATTATGATATGAAGTTGCATTATCACCCAGGGGAGGCCAATGTCGTAGCTGACGCTTTGAGCCGAAAGAGTTATGCCAATACCCTCGTAAGCGGAGGATTACCGCAGGAGTTAGTTGACAATCTCAAGGAACTTCGTTTGGAGATAGTTCCAAGAGGTTTTGTCGCAACAATGGAGGTTCGGTCTACATTATTGGGGAAGATTCGAGAAGCTCAGAAGGATGATAAGGAATTTGCTGAGATAAAGGAGAAAATGAGCAAAGGAAAAGCCAAGGGTTTTCGTGAGGATGAGCACGAGACTTTATGGTTTGAGGATCGTATATATGTGCCCAATAATGCGGAGATCAGGAAGTTAATATTTCAGGAAGTTCACGACTCGCCATACTCGATTCACCTCGGAAACACCAAGATGTATTTGGATTTGAAGGAGCATTTCTGGTGGACTGGTATGAAGAAGGATATTGCTGAATATGTAGCAGTATGTGATGTATGTCAGAGAGTGAAGGCAGAACATCCGAAACCAGCAGGATTACTGCAAGCTATGCCGATACCCGAATGGAAGTGGGACAAGCTTGGCATGGATTTTATCACCGGATTACCCAGGACCCGATCGGGATATGATTCAATCTGGGTAGTAGTTGATCGTTTGACAAAGGAAGCTCACTTTATCCCTGTGAAGACCACCTATACAAGCGCAAAGTTGGCCAAGATATATATGACCAGGATCGTATGTCTGCATGGAGTTCCGAGGACCATCATATCAGATAGAGGGACACAGTTTACCTCGAAGTTTTGGAATTAGTTGCACCAGACTTTGGGTACCAGACTAGAGTTCAGTATAGCCTTTCATCCGCAGATAGATGGACAGACTGAGAGAGTCAATCAGATTCTGGAGGACATGTTGAGACCTTGTGCGCTAGATTATGGATCTAGTTGGGATAACAATTTGCCTTACGCAGAGTTCTCATACAACAACAGTTATCAGGCTAGTTTGAAGATGGCACATTTTGAAGCTATGTATGGAAGAAGGTGCAGGACCCCGTTAATGTGGGATGAATTTGGAGACCGTCAGTTGTTTGGACCAGATTTGATCAAAGAGTCTGAAGAGAAGGTTAAGTTGATTCGAGATAGACTGAAGATAGCTCAGTCCAGGCAGAAGAGTTACGCTGATACTAAACGTAAGGAGGTAGTCTACGAAATTGGAGACAGAGCATATCTTCGAGTGTCACCACTGCGAGGAGTTAAACGATTTGGAGGGAAAGTTACCCCCGAGATTTGTAGGACCATACCGAGTTCTAGAGCGTATGGGAGAGGTTGCCTATAAGTTGGAGTTACCTGAAGGACTGTCAAGAGTTCATGATGTGTTTCACGTTTCCCAGTTGAAGAAGTGCCATGCAGAGATGGCCGATATTCCTCTGAGAGATACAGTGCCCCTGGAAGCATTTCAGTTGGATAGTGATCTGACCTACTAGGAGAAGCCCATCAAGATTCTCGAGCTTGCCAGCCGAGTTACACGCAGCAAGGTTAACAAGTTTTGCAAAGTTCAGTGGAACCACCATAACGAGGATGAAGCCACCTGGGAACGAGAAGAAGACCTACGGAAAGACCACCCGCACCTATTTTCTAGCCAACATGAATCTCGAGGGCGAGATTCATCTTAAGGGGGTAGGTTTGGAACATCCCAATTTTCAATTTGGATGTTATACCTAGGTCATCATATGCATATCATATTTTATTTGTATTTCGGTTGTGATCCTAGAAATCTTAAGAAACTCAAGGACCCAAGGAGAGAGTTGGGGATTTCATTTATTTTCATATTTGAATTTTCTCAAATTTGAAAAGAGGATCATTTTGATTTTAATAATTTTTTCTCTCCGAAATATTTCCAATATTAAAATAAATGAGAGGAGATAAAATGACTTCTCCAAAATTAGAGAGGAATATTGGAGGAAAATATTAAAATTAAATAAATATTTTTTTGGAATTTTATTGCTATTTTTTTGAATTCGAAAAATATGCATTTTTCAAAATTACATTTTTAGGCCAGAAAAATGTTCACCTTGTTCTAAATATTTTATTTAGACGGTGAAAATTGTTTTCGGCATGTTTAGACTTTTTTATATTTTATTATGATTTTTGTTTTTGGCGGATTTTTTTTTAAATTTCCCGCCAACTGGGTCGAAGGCCCAGCCGAGCACGCCGGCCCGCTCGCACCAACCGCCTCCGCGCCGTGCCGCCGGCGGACTCTGCTTGGAGTCCGGCTCGGACTCCGTCGCCGCATGTCCCCTTCCGCAAGCACCCCCCCAGGCTTTATAAGCCGCCCTTGGCCCCTCTCGCCACCACCACCGCTGTCGCCCGCAGCAACAGTAGCAACCGCAGCCGCCGCCTACCGCGCTCGCCGCCGCCGCAGCTCCGCCGCCGCCTCGCCTCGCCCCACGCCGCCGACGCCACCTCGTCGGAGCCTCGACTCGCCGAAGCCACCGACCCGCCGGTTTTTCTCGTGTGCCAGTAAAAGACCACCCCGATTTTTATTGGTTTTGTTTTAGATCAGTTTTATTTTAGGGGTTTTCACGGTTTTCTCCGGTTTCGCTGATTAGCAAACGTTCATCCGAACACCCTGTTCGTGGACGCATTCATTCGTTTGTCTCTGCTAGCGAAAGTTCATTCGTTAGTCTTTTCTTTTTATTTTATTTCCGGCCAGGGACCTATCTGCAATTATTTCTATCATAGATTAGCCCCTAATCTTCGAACGCCCGCAACTTTTTAACCGTTTGTCCAATTCCAGTGAAACCAATGCCAAAATCTTCATCTCGAACCCCTCTTTCCAGTTAACCAACTTGAACATGGTTTTAACAAATTAAAATTTAATTTCAAGCAGATTTGATTTCGAACTTCCTTTGATCGTAGTTTGAGTTTTGTAGCTCTGATTTGAATGATTCTTTTTGCAAATCGAAGCTCTTCATTTGAAATTTCAGTTTGGACTTTCTTATCTGAGTTTTACCCTTGCATCTATTGCTTGAGTGCTTGTGTATGCTATTGTTTGTTTGCGATAGAATTTCCGGAGTGTGGAGCATGCTACTACGAGTCTCTAGGGTTTGCAGATCGTCAGCAAGGCAAGTAACACTTTGATCATATCCCTTTAATACCTAGTTTTTATGCATTAGTCCAGTCCTCAAACATTGGATGAGTAGGATTGATAACTTATGGGTTTTGGGAAGTAGATGATGAGGTAGAACCTATTTCCCTTTTTATATCAACCCTGGGAGTTACTTCTACGTCATGCTTATACCACTATGCTATGCTTGCAGATGTTGTTTGGTTGAGTGTATCCATGACAGATGTGAGAGTTGTTAAATAATGGTAAACTTAAGGTGGCTACTTTAATACACATCTAGGTGGATTGGTTGAGGCACCCTGGAGCACCCAGTGGTTGTCTAGGCACCTGGAGCAATCCAGAGCTGTCCTGGGATATCCCAGAGTACCCATGTGATCATCCTACGGTTTGCCACCTAGGCTCAAAGGGATCATAAGATTATTCATGATGGAAACTGTCACATCCCTAGCTTCTGGTGCTGTATGGTGTGTGCATCATGTTTAAATTCAAATGAAATTTGAATTGAGGAATTTTCAAAAGCCTCAGGAAACGTCTAAAAATAACCAACAATTAAATCTTCTCAAATGTGTCCAAGAAAATGTTCCTGTTATTCCATGGAAATATTGGTAAGAGGTAAAATTTAAACCAATATTTTTGGAGTCACAGAGATAATTATTTTGGCCATTTGAATTAATCCAATAACTATTTGCTTTGGATTTATATTTAAATATATATTGAATATGACTCCAATAATTCTGGAGGTTTGTGAGTGGCTTTGTATATATTTTAGCAAGCCACATAAAAATCTACAGAATTCATTTAAATGATTTAGTTGCTAAACTAAATCAAAACAAACTACAGAAAATAGAAAAAAATAAAAAGAACAGAGCCTACCTGGCGCCTACCTGTCCAGCCCAGCCGGCCCAGTTCCTCCCGCTGGCCCAGCCCACCGCCGCCCCCTCCCCTGTCGTCTTCCTCCTTGCCAGGAGGACGGACACCGCGACACCGCCGCGCGCGCCACCTCCACCCTGCTCGGCCACCTCCTGCTTCCTCCCTGGCCTCCCCAGCGACGCCCCGGACGACGCCACGCGCCTCCCCGACCCCCTCTCACTTCTCCCTCGCTCTCTGGATCTCCCTCCCCTCTCTGCTCCCTTCCCGAGCGGAGCCCATCGCCGCCGACGCCGTTTACCGGGGCCACAGCCACCCCCTCGCTCCCACTATGCGTCCCTGAGCTCCGCCCTGACCCCGTGGAGCTACACACGCGACGCACGCGACCAGAGGAGGCCGCAGTCGACCGGAGCGCCGTCGTCTTCATCTCCGGTGCCCGGAGATCGCCGTCGTCAATTCGCCGTTGCAGAGGCTTCCCCGAGCCCACCGAGCTTCTCTCCCGACCCCTCGTGAGCCCCTGTCCATTTCCCCTCTCTCCCCGTGCCCGTCCGTGCCTTCTAACCGCCCCGACTGTCGGAGCCGACCGTTCCTCGCCGCCGGCGATGACGCAGACGGGGCTAGAGCCACCGTAGCTAACCCCCGAGCACGGCAACGTGCTCAGCACCCTTCCAGGAGCTGAGCGCGCCCACCCGTGCGACCTGCCGTGCCCTCTAGCGCCAACCCCGACCTCGCCGTGCTCCGGTCGCCGCCGCGGGCCCCGTTCCGGTGAGCTCGGGCCACCTCAGCCCCTCCCGTTTGCATAGATGGATGCGGGCGACTCCCAGCTACGCGTAGAGCCCCTCAGTCGCCGATTTGGTCGTCGAAGGAGCGTTTCCGACGCCCTCCGCCGTTGCTGGCGTCGCCGGCGACAAGCCGCGGGTCAACTCCGGCGGGTTTGACCCGGGGTTTGACCCCCTGACATGTGGGCCCAAGCGCCTGCTTAGTTAGTGCTAGGTTAGTTAGTATTAATTAATTTAGTTAATTAGGTGAGCCACTGACATGCGGGCCCCGCCCGGCTAACTAAGTTAGTTAGGGCTAACTAACTTGGTTAGTTGACTGGGTCACTGACCAGTGGACCCCACTGGTCAGGTTTGACCTGGTCAACGCCTTTGACTTGCTGACGTCATGACGACGTCGTGCTGACGCAGTAACCTATTTACTGGATTTATTAATAATCAGGAAATTCCAGAAAATTGTATAAACTTCAATAATTCATAGAAAATTAACCGTAACTCCAAATTAAATAATTTATATATAAAAAATTATCAGAAAAATTCAAGGAATCCAGCTGTACCATTTTCATGCATGTTAGAACAACTTATAGATGCTGTTTAGCACAAATCAAATAAAGGGCATTTAAATAATCACATATGGAGTTTGAATTTGAATCTTGGATTCAAACCAACTCCATTTAATCTGGTTTTAGATGCATTAGCCCAAAACACATTCATTTTGCCATGTCATAGCATGCATCATATTGTGCATTGCATTGATCGTGCTTTTTCTGTATTGCCGGTATTTGTCCCCTCTCGATAGACGTGATACCGATGATGTGATCGTTGACACTGATGAAGACTCAATGCTATCTTCAGAAGTGCCAGGCAAGCAAAACCCCCTTGTTCATTCCGATAAAATCCCACTCTCTCGCTCCTGCTCTCTTTTACTGCATTAGGACAACAACGACATATTTGTTACTTGCTGCGGTAGCTGAACCCCTTTATCCTTTGCATGACCTGTCATTCCACAGTAATTAGATGAAACCCACTAGCATGAGTAGGAGTTGTTTGAGCCCTGATGTGCCTACTCATTCATGTTTGTTTGTCATGCCTGCTACTGCTTAGAGTTGAGTCAGGACTGATTCATCGGGGATGAATCAGAGGCGTGTGAACATGTCCTACTGTGTGTGAGCTAAGTGTGTGAACACGATTTGGTAAAGGTAGCGGTGAGAGGCCATGTAGGAGTACATGGTGGGTTGTCTCATTGCAGCCGTCCTCAGGAACTGAGTTCTGTGTTTGTGATCCATGACTCAGCTACTACCACGCATTGGGCCCGAAACCAATGGACCCTCTCGGCTTCTTGATCACCCTTGTTCTCTGTCCAGGAGTTGCAAGTAGTTTCTGGTGTTTGTAGTATGCTGGAGGCCGTGCGCAGCGCTGACCGTAGGGGTGGGCTGTGATGCGGTAGGCACGTGGCACGGTGTACCGGGCGCCCGTTTGGTGTCCCGGGAACCCTGTTCACATCGTTTGGGGCTGTGAGCGAAACTCCGGCCGGATCTCCTCATGGATGGAACCCGAATAGGCGATAAACCTGGACTAGAGACTTAGGTGATTAGGTAGGTCGTGGCCGACACCCACGTTGGGCTTCCGCTTGAAGGTTGCCGAGTACATGTCGTGTAAACGGCAGTAAGTGGTGAGAGCGTGTGTGAAGAAGTACACCCCTGCAGGGTTAACATCATCTATTCGAATAGCCGTGTCCGCGGAAAAGGACTTCTGGATTGCTTATATCAGTTCATAGACAAATGAAAGTGGATACTTTAAAATGCGCAAGATAAGCGTGAGTGCTATGGATGGCGTTCTCGTAGGGAGACGGGAGCGGATCCATAGTGGTGTATTGATATGGTGAATATGTGGACTCGTGTGCGCCACCTCAAAAGAGTCGCTTGCAGTCGTAGTTTAGGATAGCCACCGAGTCAAAGCTGGCTTGCTGCAGTTAAACCCCACCATCCCTTTGTTGATAATGATGCATGTGTAGATAGATCTGATGTAAGTCTTGCTGGGTACATTTGTACTCACGTTTGCCTATTTTATGTTTTGCAGAGAGACTTCGGTCTCACTAGTAGTTTCGTGTGGACTTCGACGTTTAGCTTGATACCTCAGCTACGATCTTGTGCCCTCGGCAGGATCTGATAGATAGTCAGGCTTCTCAGCCTTTTTCATTTATAGATGTCTGTACTCAGACATGATAGCTTTCGTTTGTGCTTTGATTTGTATGCTCTGAATGTTGGGTCATGAGACCCCTGTTTGTAATATCTCGCTCCTCGGAGCCTATTGAATAAATTACTTGAGTCATAGAGTCATGTCGTGATGCCATGTTGTATTTGCACATATCGAGCATATTGTGTGTATGTTATTGAAATGCTTGGTATGTGTGGGATCTGACCATCTAGTTGTTTATCTTTAGTAGCCTCTCTTACCGGGAAATGTCTCCTAGTGTTTCCACTGAGCCATGGTAGCTTGCTACTGCTCCGGAACACTTAGGCTGGCCGGCATGTGTCCTTCTTCGTTCCTGTGTCTGTCCCTTCGGGGAAATGTCACGCGATGAATACCGGAGTCCTGTTAGCCCGCTACAGCCCGGTTCACCAGAGTCCTGCTAGCCCAGTGCTACAGCCTGGATTCACTCGCTGATGACCGACACGTTCGATGCTGGGTCATGGATGCCTGTCCCTGTAAGTCTGTGCCACTTTGGGTTTACGACTAGTCATGTCAGCCCGGGCTCCTTATCATATGGATGCTAGCGACACTATCATATACGTGAGCCAAAAGACGCAAACGGTCCCGGGCAAAGGTAAGGCGACACCCGTGGGGATACCGTGCATGAGGCCGCAAAGTGATATGAGGTGCTACAGGCTAGATCGATGTGACATCGAGTCGGGGTCCTGACAGCGTTGGTATTAGAGCTTGACTGCCTGTAGGATTACCAAGCCAAACTGGTCGAAGTTGAGTCTAGAAAATTCTTTAGCTATATAAGGGAATTGATTGTGGGATGGAACGTAAGGCTCTTTTTACTCCTTATACCTCATGCCCTTCTGATCTGAGTTATCTTATCTTTCCTGCGGGGATTAAGAACTAGGCTATCTCTTCTTTCTATTAGGATCACGTGTTACTAATCAGTAGACTTATAAGATTGTTGGATTTAAGTCTCAGTTCAGTTCCTACTACTTCTGTATGTTAATTGTTGATCTCCAAACCTTGATATTGTGCTTCTGAGTGGTTATGCCACCATTTTTGTGAATGTCTCTAATCTTTTCTGAGCATTTACAGCCGTTATGCTGTCCGAGTCATCCCAGGTTTCTAAGTAGTCTGATGCATTTGCAAATCCTTTCTTCCCGGTTCAATGTTCCCATGGGCCAGATTAACCACACTAATTAGTGAGTTGAGGTACCCCGTTACCTTGACATATATGTTGGAGATATTATTATGACCCTAGGTGTCTTAGGGGATCATCTAGTAATTTAGCCATGATTTGTGTTCCCAGTGTGATGATTCTGGCCTTTATTCTCGGAAGCATCCCGTGATGCTACTTAGTAGTAGGTATTCTACTCCTGGGTTCTGAACCCGAGATTCACTCTACCTACTTCATGTTGATAGTAATTGCTAGTGCCTTTAGGATATTAGTAACCTTGCGATAGTCCTCAAGGTCCGTGGTATATCCTTCTTCCAATTACCATGAACCATTCTTGGCAGGGGTTCTTCTGAACCAAAAGATGACAACAAGAGTGCTCTCGATGAGTTCTCCATTCATAAATCGTGACTCTGCCAGTTCTACCTTTCTGCAAGGGTTATCCGGAAGAAATATGTTGAACTTCGTTCGACATGCTAATCCATGCATCCACAACTCAGAAAATTATATGTTCCTTTGAGTTGTTCTCTTTAGTTGCATTCTGACCCTCGTCTATCAATTGATAGTCAAGAGTATGCGTGCGTTCGTTCATCGATGCCTATGACTCTTGTGGTCTGTCAAGCCATTCTATTCCGGAATGACTAGGAGAAACAAACTCCAGTACCTCTTCCATATCTAGGATTGGGTCAAAGTAGTTGTATTCCGCAGATCAAATGCCAATCCAGCTTTTGGTTCTGCTCTACCTTGGAGTATTACATATTTTATATCGGGATTGTTATAGGAATTGCACACCATCCCATGAACTCTTGGTACAGTGACACTTCTTGCCATCACTGTTCATTCCTCGGCCCTCGTGTTGATGCAACCGGAATACCGACAAATGAATTGTGATGTGTGAAATCAATACTGCTAGCAACTTTGTTGCTTGGTAGTTAAAGGATAATAATTTCATTCTTAGTATGTTGGTTTTCGAATCATCCTTCTAAGACTGATCGTGCTACCTAGTCCTTATTTCGGTGCACCCTTCGATTGATGAGTTAGGATCTTGTCAAGTCCTCACTCATTTGATCATATCGTCTTGCCCTCAAAAGCAAGATTGTTCTCGAGCTTAGTAACATACCGGTGGTTCGTGACTTTCCAAATATCTTCTTGGAGGTGTTACCGGGTTGTCACCTGACCGCTATGTTGAGTTCGTGATCAAGTTGGTTTCTTGTGAACCACCCTTTCTCCAAGAATCCGTGTTGGATACCCTGAGCTAGTTGGATAAGCTAAACAACAACTTGGAGAATTGGAAGATAAAAGCTTGCCTGACTTAGTTCGTTCCAAAGGGATATTCTTGTGTAGTGTGTGTTGAAGAAAGATGATGTCTTCATCGATTGGTCCCTGTGATCAGTTGCTGGACCTATTGTCTTGTCAATCCTTTGATTTGAGTGTGGGCTATCGTCAAATCAAATCAGTACCAATGATGCTCGTAATGTTGTCTTATTCGTGGTTGATCCCTCGAGCATACACCATTACATCTTTGGCCTGACCAATGCTATCACTTGTGCACTTAACTATGGAATTCCTTTTAAAAGGAAACCCGGATGAATTGTTGTTGAGCCCATTGACAACATCCTTATCTCCTCCATGATTTTATTGAACATTAAGCTAGTGTTGGAAATTTTTGAAAGCATTTTCTTCATGCTAGCTCATGAAGTAATTGTTGATGAAAGGAGTGACTTCCTTTTATACACGTGCATTTGGTGAAAGTTGCCGCCGTGAATTTGAGAAAGTTAGTTTTGCTTCCTCTGTAATCATCCCAAGTCAGTCATGCATATGTGCGAAGTATTCTGTGGTCTGGAGACTTGCAACCTTCATTCCATATGGGTTCCGAGCACACCAAGCCACTGATTGATTTGTTCAAGGAGAAGAAGTTCCTTCTTAAGAGCATGCCTTATGCAAGGACTTCAATGTCCTCGATGATGGTTCCCCCCTCCTGAACTCGGTAGTGTTTTATTATAAGACTACTATGTGGTCATGCTTGTCTGGGACAACGTGTTCACATGTTAGTAGCAGAACCAGCTCATGTTTTGGAGCTTGCTATCGTAGATCATCTCCCGAGAATCCCGCAACATTATCTCGTCGATTTGTGTTGCAAACTTTCATTTTTCTTTCTAGACTTGATGAGTCTGGGGTATCCTGACACCAACCAGATCTGAATCTCAGGCAGATGTGATGGTTGGAACATTTTCCAAGAATTATAATATTGGTCTCTCAATAACCGGCAAGGTGGATGTCGTGGCCAACACACCCATCCGGTAGACCTATTATTATAGTATCTTGTTTGAGGAAGTTGGCCACCTCCCCATAGGGATTTCGTAGGATTACTCCCTAGTTGCCCCTATGGATTTCTGTGTTCTGAAGTCCGACCTTTTTACTTGATGTTCTAGATATCAAACCATATCTATGGGTGGGTTACACTAGCACATCAAGGAGAACATTAGAAGCGGAGTGCTAAATGTCTCTCGGTCGATCATCCAGATTTTTATTTCCTTGGCCTTGCTAAGGTGAAATCTGAGAAGGTGTTATCTTCCTTTGCATCTGCATCATCCATCATTAGCCATCATGGTAGCAAGTTGTGTTGCCAGGATCCTTGACACGGATGTTGGTAAAACCTTGATGAATGTGGAAATGCTCAAGTTCTTGAGAGCACGCACAAGCGCTACGTGTTATCATCGGCACTAACTGGGTTTGCTCTCAGTCCCCTCGGCAATGCTATGACCTATTCAAACAGTGAATTCACTCTCTATTGTTCGGTTCTTCCCCAGTTACCAGAATCATTCCTAGCATTTGCATTTTGTTCCCAGCTTGCACCACCAATGTGCCATTCTACCATGGGTCTCTTCCACTTCCGGTGATAAGCAAACTCATCCATTATGTTGTCTTCAACAAGGTAATCCACATCATCCAAGTCCGAGTATGCCATTCTACCGACCCCCTCCAAACGATCGCTCGAGAATTGTCTTAGGCTGGTTCAAAGAGTTTCAATGATCTCTGAATCAAAAGTAATTCTTTTTGCCACTTAAGGAAATATCTCTACGAGTCACCTTCCCTAAGGTGTATCGTTATGGTATTATGGCAACTCAACTCCTCGCTACGTGGACAATCGTTTACCACCTTCTTAGGTGTGGAATCGTTGTCTACCTAGTGAACCTTCGTCATCCGTTTCTTTCCACCCCTCTTGATGTGTATCTCGTGTCTAAACCGAGAGATGGTCCTATGTCTCATTCCGTGAGTTGTTCGATCTTCGAGAAGATCGACCCTTCTAGAGTCTCCTTCCCCTCTCGTTGTCATGTTAGTTGGAGTTCTCAGAGGAAGACGTCGAGACAAAGATGGTGATCGAAACAACATTCCTATGAAGTGCAACCTGGATCATGAAGATTGTGCTAGTTTGCGTTTCCCCTTCACCTTACCCTACGCTTGAATCTCGAGACGAGATTCTTGTTTAGTGGGGGTGAGTTGTCACATCCCTAGCTTCTGGTGCTGTTTGGTGTGTGCATCATGTTTAAATTCAAATGAAATTTGAATTGAGGAATTTTCAAAAGCCTCAGGAAACCTCTAAAAATAACCAACAATTAAATCTTCTCAAATGTGTCCAAGAAAATGTTCCTGTTATTCCATGGAAATATTGGTAAGAGGTAAAATTTAAACCAATATTTTTGGAGTCACAGAGATAATTATTTTGGCCATTTGAAATAATCCAATAACTATTTGCTTTGGATTTATATTTAAATATATATTGAATATGACTCCAATAATTCTGGAGGTTTGTGAGTGGCTTTGTATATATTTTAGCAAGCCACATAAAAATCTACAGAATTTATTTAAATGATTTAGTTGCTAAACTAAATCAAAACAAACTACAGAAAATAGAAAAAAATAAAAAGAACAGAGCCTACCTGGCGCCTACCTGTCCAGCCCAGCCGACCCAGTTCCTCCCGCTGGCCCAGCCCACCGCCGCCCCCCTCCCCTGTCGTCTTCCTCCTTGCCAGGAGGACGGACACCGCGACACCGCCGCGCGCGCCACCTCCACCCTGCTCGGCCACCTCCTGCTTCCTCCCTGGCCTCCCCAGCGACGCCCCGGACGACGCCACGCGCCTCCCCGACCCCCTCTCACTTCTCCCTCGCTCTCTGGATCTCCCTCCCCTCTCTGCTCCCTTCCCGAGCGGAGCCCATCGCCGCCGACGCCGTTTACCGGGGCCACAGCCACCCCCTCGCTCCCACTATGCGTCCCTGAGCTCCGCCCTGACCCCGTGGAGCTACACACGCGACGCACGCGACCAGAGGAGGCCGCAGTCGACCGGAGCACCGTCGTCTTCATCTCCGGTGCCCGGAGATCGCCGTCGTCAATTCGCCGTTGCAGAGGCTTCCCCGAGCCCACCGAGCTTCTCTCCCGACCCCTCGTGAGCCCCTGTCCATTTCCCCTCTCTCCCCGTGCCCGTCCGTGCCTTCTAACCGCCCCGACTGTCGGAGCCGACCGTTCCTCGCCGCCGGCGATGACGCAGACGGGGCTAGAGCCACCGTAGCTAACCCCCGAGCACGACAACGTGCTCAGCACCCTTCCAGGAGCCGAGCGCGCCCACCCGTGCGACCTGCCATGCCCTCTAGCGCCAACCCCGACCTCGCCGTGCTCCGGTCGCCGCCGCGGGCCCCGTTCCGGTGAGCTCGGGCCACCTCAGCCCCTCCCGTTTGCATAGATGGATGCGGGCGACTCCCAGCTACGCGTAGAGCCCCTCAGTCGCCGATTTGGTCGTCGAAGGAGCGTTTCCGACGCCCTCCGCCGTTGCTGGCGTCGCCGGCGACAAGCCGCGGGTCAACTCCGGCGGGTTTGACCCGGGGTTTGACCCCCTGACATGTGGGCCCAAGCGCCTGCTTAGTTAGTGCTAGGTTAGTTAGTATTAATTAATTTAGTTAATTAGGTGAGCCACTGACATGCGGGCCCCGCCCGGCTAACTAAGTTAGTTAGGGCTAACTAACTTGGTTAGTTGACTGGGTCACTGACCAGTGGACCCCACTGGTCAGGTTTGACCTGGTCAACGCCTTTGACTTGCTGACGTCATGACGACGTCGTGCTGACGCAGTAACCTATTTACTGGATTTATTAATAATCAGGAAATTCCAGAAAATTGTATAAACTTCAATAATTCATAGAAAATTAACCGTAACTCCAAATTAAATAATTTATATATAAAAAATTATCAGAAAAATTCAAGGAATCCAGCTGTACCATTTTCATGCATGTTAGAACAACTTATAGATGCTGTTTAGCACAAATCAAATAAAGGGCATTTAAATAATCACATATGGAGTTTGAATTTGAATCTTGGATTCAAACCAACTCCATTTAATCTGGTTTTAGATGCATTAGCCCAAAACACATTCATTTTGCCATGTCATAGCATGCATCATATTGTGCATTGCATTGATCGTGCTTTTTCTGTATTGCCGGTATTTGTCCCCTCTCGATAGACGTGATACCGATGATGTGATCGTTGACACTGATGAAGACTCAATGCTATCTTCAGAAGTGCCAGGCAAGCAAAACCCCCTTGTTCATTCCGATAAAATCCCACTCTCTCGCTCCTGCTCTCTTTTACTGCATTAGGACAACAACGACATATTTGTTACTTGCTGCGGTAGCTGAACCCCTTTATTCTTTGCATGACCTGTCATTCCACAGTAATTAGATGAAACCCACTAGCATGAGTAGGAGTTGTTTGAGCCCTGATGTGCCTACTCATTCATGTTTGTTTGTCATGCCTGCTACTGCTTAGAGTTGAGTCAGGACTGATTCATCGGGGATGAATCAGAGGCGTGTGAACATGTCCTACTGTGTGTGAGCTAAGTGTGTGAACACGATTTGGTAAAGGTAGCGGTGAGAGGCCATGTAGGAGTACATGGTGGGTTGTCTCATTGCAGCCGTCCTCAGGAACTGAGTTCTGTGTTTGTGATCCATGACTCAGCTACTACCACGCATTGGGCCCGAAACCAATGGACCCTCTCGGCTTCTTGATCACCCTTGTTCTCTGTCCAGGAGTTGCAAGTAGTTTCTGGTGTTTGTAGTATGCTGGAGGCCGTGCGCAGCGCTGACCGTAGGGGTGGCCTGTGATGCGGTAGGCACGTGGCACGGTGTACCGGGCGCCCGTTTGGTGTCCCGGGAACCCTGTTCACATCGTTTGGGGCTGTGAGCGAAACTCCGGCCGGATCTCCTCATGGATGGAACCCGAATAGGCGATAAACCTGGACTAGAGACTTAGGTGATTAGGTAGGTCGTGGCCGACACCCACGTTGGGCTTCCGCTTGAAGGTTGCCGAGTACATGTCGTGTAAACGGCGGTAAGTGGTGAGAGCGTGTGTGAAGAAGTACACCCTTGCAGGGTTAACATCATCTATTCGAATAGCCGTGTCCGCGGAAAAGGACTTCTGGATTGCTTATATCAGTTCATAGACAAATGAAAGTGGATACTTTAAAATGCGCAAGATAAGCGTGAGTGCTATGGATGGCGTTCTCGTAGGGAGACGGGAGCGGATCCATAGTGGTGTATTGATATGGTGAATATGTGGACTCGTGTGCGCCACCTCAAAAGAGTCGCTTGCAGTCGTAGTTTAGGATAGCCACCGAGTCAAAGCTGGCTTGCTGCAGTTAAACCCCACCATCCCTTTGTTGATAATGATGCATGTGTAGATAGATCTGATGTAAGTCTTGCTGGGTACATTTGTACTCATGTTTTCCTATTTTATGTTTTGCAGAGAGACTTCGGTCTCACTAGTAGTTTCGCGTGGACTTCGACGTTTAGCTTGATACCTCAGCTACGATCTTGTGCCCTCGGCAGGATCTGATAGATAGTCAGGCTTCTCAGCCTTTTTCATTTATAGATGTCTGTACTCAGACATGATAGCTTCCGTTTGTGCTTTGATTTGTATGCTCTGAATGTTGGGTCATGAGACCCCTGTTTGTAATATCTCGCTCCTCGGAGCCTATTGAATAAATTACTTGAGTCATAGAGTCATGTTGTGATGCCATGTTGTATTTGCACATATCGAGCATATTGTGTGTATGTTATTGAAATGCTTGGTATGTGTGGGATCTGACCAGCTAGTTGTTTATCTTTAGTAGCCTCTCTTACCGGGAAATGTCTCCTAGTGTTTCCACTGAGCCATGGTAGCTTGCTACTGCTCCGGAACACTTAGGCTGGCCGGCATGTGTCCTTCTTCGTTCCTGTGTCTGTCCCTTCGGGGAAATGTCATGCGATGAATACCGGAGTCCTGTTAGCCCGCTACAGCCCGGTTCACCGGAGTCCTGCTAGCCCAGTGCTACAGCCTGGATTCACTCGCTGATGACCGACACGTTCGATGCTGGGTCATGGATGCCTGTCCCTGTAAGTCTGTGCCACTTTGGGTTTACGACTAGTCATGTCAGCCCGGGCTCCTTATCATATGGATGCTAGCGACACTATCATATACGTGAGCCAAAAGACGCAAACGGTCCCGGGCAAAGGTAAGGCGACACCCGTGGGGATACCGTGCGTGAGGCCGCAAAGTGATATGAGGTGCTACAGGCTAGATCGATGTGACATCGAGTCGGGGTCCTGACAGAAACTTCCGTGTGTAGTCACAAGAGATTATGGGCTCTGGCATAGTTGAGTAAGTTGTGGGAATCCTTTCCATGATGGGCTAGCAGATGTAGGGGATTGTAGGTGTGCCGGCCTATCTGTCGGTTAAGGGGACCTCTTCGAAAAGTCTGTGTCTTGGTCATCCGTCTCTCAAAGACCATGTAGTGTGAGAAATCCAACGGAGGAGATCGAGTCTTGTGAAAAGTGTACAAACCTCTGCAGAGTGTATAAACTAATCATGATTAGCCGTGTCCCCAGTTATGGACATCTTGAGTATCTGGTACTTGAATTATTGATTTGTTCTCATCACTCTTAATTAATTTTGTTGGGATGTTAATTACTTTTAACTAGGATTGAGTTGGAGGAACCTTCTCAATGTTTATCAACTACCATGATAGTAAGACAAAATATATTCCTTTGTTGTAGGGGAAAATTGGCTTTTCGCAAAAACATGATAACCATAGAGCCTCCACCAGCCATATATGCATATAGTTATAGCTATTACCTGTTCATTCCTCTACAGTGTTATTTTGCCAGCATATTCCATGTGCTGACCCGTTTTCGGGATGTAACGTATTATGTTGCAGACTTTTCAGACGAAGAGTAAGGTGCGCTAGGTCGTTGTTGTGAACTCAGCTATGCCGTTGGAGTTGATGGACTCACTTTATCTTCGAAGCCTTCCGCTGTTTATTATTTAGATGGCCTTAAGCCATATTATTGTAATAAGTTCTTTTCTGAGACTATAGATGTACTAAGTGTGTGATTGGAACTCTATTATAAATCCTTCAAGTATTGTGTGTGTCAGCATTACCGATCTAGGGATGACACTTATGCACAGAGATTTGACCGTTTGAGGTCGGATCGCTACACGATGAAATGAACTTTAGCTCAACAACTTGTCGGCGTTGGAAACACTTGCTTTGAACCAGAAGTGATTCTCTGGGAAGGGCCAGCTACATTCAATCTTGAGACCAACGCAGGACTGATCATCCAGGCTGAAGCAGCCTATTTCAATACCCATATTGGGACTGTAGGGAAGCAGAGTAATGTCCGAGGTATAGATATAGTTGCTTCTCATAAATGATAGTAACGTTGTGTCAACAGTAGCTGGATCGCCTTCCACCATCATTGGATAGTTTTGTCCAAGGAAGAGCGAGTTTCCTCCAAGACTTTCAATACTAAACCAGGGAGAAGGTGTTGGCGCTAGTACACTAGTATCCATCCCGAATACCCTGCAACGGATGTTGGAATAGGTGCAGAGAGTGCGACCATACGAGACAACACCTGCTTCCTTAGTAACATCAGCAGTTCCCCGTATACAGACAAGAAGAGGTGATCCATCGGAATAAGTTGCCAGGCGCCACTGAGTATATGGGTCCTGCTCGACCTCATGCTCGTGAATAAAATTTTCAAGTATAGGTGGTGGAATGTTCACAGGACCTTGGAAACACAAGAAGGTTAATTAGTAAAGGGAAACTAGCTAACCCGCATGCATGTGGATGAAACAATTATAATTACGGTGGAAGACAAATGTACCGAAATCATGAGGATTCCATGCAAAAATAGTGCCACAAGTGGTGGCAGCAAATAGAAGACCCTCGTATTGAATTGCATCACATTACTCATCCATGTATAGAAACTGTTTTTTTAGCAATATCCATCGAGTCGAACCATGAAGGATGGCAACAAGCTTGTCGAAGATAGCGACAACATAAGCATTCCTATAACCCCAAGAGCGGTTGGGAACTCGACAAATTGCTATCTTCCGTATACGACAGTCAGCATGATCGTATTTGAACTCACATAGAATACCGGTGTACTCAACCTCTGGGCAATCATCTGAGATTTTTCAAAGTGGAACTCGGTGACGAGTGTACACATTCACAAGTTCCCACTCGCAGTTGTACCCAATATAAACAACCCAATGTCCATTTGCGTCTGCCCAAGCCTTGCCCTCAAGCGATGGCATCTTAACGTCATACGTATCATTATCAAGCGGCATCAACTTACACAAGGTGAGGCTTCCCTCGTCCCCGCGGCAGTCAGCGGGGTCATGGCGAAGAAGATAGGGGAGATCAAACCGCTCCTGAACCCTTGGGTTCCTTGTAATGATGTTATTAGTTGAGTCGAGAATGGTCTTGAATGAACCTGCCATGCTAGGCGAGGTGATGACGTCGCACCGATCAATGAGTTCCTCCACCTTGTCATCATTCAGATCGGGGCAAGAATAATGGGGTGGTTTCCGGCTTGTTCCCTCCATGGAGAAGATGATCAAACAATATCAGAAGGAAGGGTGAAGGCAAATGGAGGAGGGAGGAAGAGCTAGCATGCGACATCAGTTCCAAATTGAGAGGGAAAGGCGAAGAGTCGGTGGACGGTTTCCACGATACACGATGAGGCGCCTAGGAAGTGAACGGTTGCCACAGAGGTCACACACTGACGATAACGGCTGAGTGAACCGCATGCAATCCCATCGCACAACACACATGTCTTGTTAAGTTGAACCGTTTCTGTTCTCATGTGTCAACGCAAGCAGTTCATCCGAGTGAACCGCATGCCGTATATCGCACACACCTTGATCTGGCTGACCTTTTTTTGTGTTGCCTAATCACAAACAGTTCATCCGAGTGAACCGTATGTTGTATATCGCACACACCTTCATCTAGCTGCCCATTTCTTTTGTGTTGCCTAATCACAAACAGTTCATCTGAGTGAACCTTATGCTGTGTATCGCACACGCCTTCATCTGGCTGCCCGTTTCTTTTGTTCCTCCTCATTGCAACAGTTAATTGAACTGAACCGTATGCCCTTCATCGCACATGCAACTAAAATCTGAACCGTGTTTGATGCATCTTCCATCTCAAACGTTTTCACCATTTTTGACGGTTTTCATACACCATGGTTTGTGATTATTGCATCGCACACAGTTTCTCGAAGGGTCTCTGATCGTAGTGTCGCGTTAGCAGCATCCTGCAGTAGTGATATGATTTCTCAAAACAGAGGAAATAATGGAAATTTAATGTTAAATAAAAATAAAAAATTTATTTTATTTTTATTTGAGATTTTATTCGGTTAAATTAGGAAAATTTGCATTTTTAGCCCACAGAAATGTTCATGTTGTCCTAAATATTAGTAGAGAACCGTGAAAATAGTTTTGGGGATTTTAGGAGTTTTATTTATTTTATTTTTCATTTTACGTTTGGTGAAATTATTATTTTCTAAATCCAATTGGACAGGTTGGGCCGAAGCCCAGGCGGCCCACGCGCCGCCGCCTTCCCGTGCCGTAGGCGAGGCGGACTCGTCGGAGTCCGACGCCGCCACGCCGCCCCGCGTCTCCCCTGTCCCAAGTCGGCCTTGCCCCCCCCCCTCCTTAAAAGCCTCCGCCCGCTACCAACCTCCTCATCACGCGTCGCCGCCACAACCCCGCACCATGCCACCCGCACCGCCGTCCGCGCTCCGCCGCCGCCACACGCCTCCCGCCGACGCCGGAGCTGCGCCGCACCGATGCTCGCTGCCTCACTCGCCGAAGATCGCCACCGCCATCGCCAGTTTTTCTTTGAAAACCGTCGAACCGGTAAAAAACCGATCCGGTTCTTTAGTTTTCTTTTCGTTTTTTCGTTAGATCGGTTTTATTTTTAAGGTTCGTTAAATAGCGAACGTCCACCCGATTCATTTTATTAGTGAACGAATTTGTTCGTTAGTTTCTGTTAGCGGATGTTAATTCATTAGATTTTTTCAATTTAATTTAATTTTCGGCCAGGGACCTACCTGTAATTACTTTTATCATAGATTAGTCCATAATCTTCAAACTCTCACTACTTTTTGCTCGTCTGTCCAAATCCAGTGAAACCAATGCCAAAATCTTCGTCTTGTTCCCCTCTGTCCAGATAATCAACTTGAACCTGATTTTGAAAATATATAATTTGGTTTCAAGCTGATTTGAATTTGAACTTCTTTTGATCATAGTTTGAGTTTCGTAACTCTGATTCGGTTGATTCTTTTTGCAAACCGAAGCTCTTTACTTGAACTTTCAGTTTAGATATTTTCTTTTGGGTTTTACCTTTGCATCCCATGCTTGAGTTCTTATGTATGCTATTTTTTGTTCACGATAGAGTTTCCGGAGTGTGAGGCTTGCTACTACGAATCTCTAGGGTTTTCCGATCGTCAGCAAGGCAAGTAACACTTAGATCATATCCCTTGATTACCCAGTTTTGATGCATTAGTTTCAACCCTCAAAAATTGCATGAGTAGGATTTGATAACATGTGGGTACTAGGAAGTAGATGATGAGGTAGGAACCTATTGTCTTATATTCAAACCCTGGGTGTTCTTCCGCTATGCTTATACTGCTATGTTATGCTCGTAGACGTGGAATGGTTTGAGAGTATTCATGAAAGATGTGAGAGTTATTATTATCTAAGTGAAACTTAAGGTGGCTACTTTAATACACATCTGGGTGGGTTGGTTGTGGACACCTGGAGAATCCAGTGTTGTCCTAGGAGATCCTGGGGAACCTGTGTGATCATCCTATGGTTCGCCACCCAGGCTCAAAGGGATGTTATTCATGCTAGAAACTTCTGTGTGCAGTCAAAAGCCATTATGGGATCTGGCATAGTTGAGTAAGTTGTGGGAATCATTTCCATGATGGGCTAGCAGATTTAGGGGATTGTAGGTGTACCAGCCTATCTATCGGTTAACGGGACCTCTTCAGAAAGATTATGTCTCGATCTTCCAATCATGGATGCGATCGAGTCTTGTGGGGAAAAGTGCGCAAACCTCTGCAGAGTGTACAAACTATCATGGTTAGTCGTGTTCCCGGTTATGGACATCTTGAGTATCTGGTACTTGAATTATTATGTTGATCTCATCACTTTACTTAATCGAAATTGTTGGGTTATATTTATTATTTTGGGATTGAGTTGGAGGAACCTTGTCAATAATTTCATCAAACTTTGTATTTAAATAAAATATATTCCTTTCTTGTAGGGAAAAATTAGTTTTTTTGCAAATGATAACCGTAGAGCCTCCACCAGCCAAATATGCATGTAGTGATAGCTGTTATTTGTTCATTGCTCTATGGTGTTATCTTGCTAACATATTCCATGTGCTGACCTACACGGCTGCAACATATCATGTTGCAGAATTTTCAGACGAAGAGTAAGGTGCGATAGGTCATTGTCATGCACTCAATATTGCCGTGGAGTTGGATGGACTCATTTATCTTCGATGCTTCCACATTATCTTATTTTAGATGGCCTTCAGCCATATTATTGGAATAAGTACTCTTTATGAGACACTCGATGTAATAAGTGTGTGATTGAACTCTGTTATAATTCCTCGAGTACTGTGTTTTTCAGCAATACCGATCCAGGGATGACACTTAAGCACAGAGACTTGACCGTTTGAGGTCGGGTCGCTACATTACGATAGGCTATCACGACTATTACACATATTACATCCACTAGGCATCAAAGTTCGCAACCAGTGCAAATATAGGGAACAAAGCAGCATATCACATACACTTGTTGTCAAAGTTGGCAACCAGTGTAAATAACCGCCGCAGCAAAACAAGTCCAGAACTGAAACCACTTCAGAAGAGCTCAAGAAACAATATCCTGGGTACCCATAATGCTGGCAAGATGCTTAGCAAGCTTATCAACTTTCTCTTGTTTGGCGCTTATATCCTCCAGCACTTGTTGTTGCACCAGAAAGTGTGCATCTGAATTCTGCAGGGACTTCCTCAGTCCTTTGGCTTCCTGTCGCATAACATCTGATCGAAGTCGAACTGATTCAGGCAGCAAGTTCGAAGAGCTGGTGCCAGCAGTAGTAGCCAATAACTCAAACACTACAACATGACAAGACTTTGGGGTTGTCTTACTGTCTACAATATAGTTTTCATCAGCTTTCTTGGAGACCAATAGGGTTGTCTCACTATCTTGAACCTTATCTGCATTACTTCCTTTACCATTGCATAACGGGGTACTCTTCTCCAATATTTTATCCGCGTTCTAAAAGAGAAACAAACAAACACATCACATGTTTACCATGTTGTATATGAAACTCATTTTGGTAAACTAGATTAGTTGTAAGGTGGACAGGATAACAACATGAAACAAACATATATCTATGTAGTATGGTCACTGTATGGTCTATATCATTCTAGTTTATGTTGCCAAATCAAGATAGAGACAGTTCAAATCATATATATTTAAGACAAAGCAGCATAGACAGAATATAAGTGTGGGAAACTACACAGCAATAACAACACTTGTAATGTGTATGGCAGGAGAACATAATTGTTTATTCAATTGAAATTGAAATCAACATAGAGCAAGTTACAACAGCAAACACGTTAAAGAAACAGGTTTAAAACATACCTGTTGTGCCATTGGAGTTAAATTACATCCTTCAAATTGGAAATTAGTTGGTATGAGTAAATACAGTGACGCAAGAGCAAAGGAGTATGAACCATAGCTACGGAACCTGACCTGAGAACAATTCTTCTACAACTTTAAGCATTGACTTGGGGTTCGGAGTGGTGGTCCTCATGCTTTGAGCACTGCAGTTGCCTTACTATCTGCTCGTGTTTGGGTGCTCTGTGGTGGAGATGATGCTGTGTCAATCAGAACTAGGTTACTATCTGATGGGGTTGGGGTTAGAAGGGGTGTAGCTGGTTCTTTGTCCAACTGGGTAGGGGTACAATCTGCATGAGTTTGGGTTATGTGTGGTGGGGCTGGTTCTTGGACAAGTACAACTGTGGTTCTATCTGCATCGACGGGTAGCACGATCTTTTCTAAAGACCGTGTTTTTACTCCCATAGATACTGCCATCCCCCCTCCAATTCAAATTGCTGATAAAAAAGAAAAGTAATTGGATGTACAAATACTGTAAGATAGACAGGTGTAATGGATAGTAGGGAAGAAAACATGGCATTAAATCATTCACATTTATGTTGTCTAACCAAACAGAATAGCATGACATAATTTCACATATATGATGGCTAATTAAACAGGATAGCAAGACACAATTTCACATGTATGATGGCTAACTAAATAGGATAGAATGACATACTTCAAAATATGACGACTATGTAAACAAGATGACATGATATAACTATACGATGTGTCTATTAAAGTGGTTGACATGCCATAATTCACAAACATGTTGTCGATGAAACATGATGGCATGATATAATTCACGGATAGAATGACATAATTCAAAATATGACGACTATGTAAATAGAATGACATGATATAACTATATTATGTCTTTAGAAAATGGGTTGGCATGCCATAATTCAGATACATGCTGTCTATGTAAACATCATGGCATGATATAATTCAAATATATGATTTATATACTAAGCAAGTGAGCAGAGGGCAATAACATATATGATGTGTCAACTAAGGAGATGGCATTTAATATTGTGTATATGATGTAAAAACTAAGCATTGCAATACAACATATGCATGATATGAGTAATATAACCCTGCCAAGTTAGAGCATACACCTCAGGGGGATAATAGGACTGGTCATCTGCCTCTGAATCCTCCTCTGGGGAGCTATTTGTAACCAGCAAGATATCTGCTTCAGCAGGTAGCATTGTCTGCTCTAAAGACCTTGTTTTCACTCCAAATTTATCCATCACCAATTCAAATGGCTGATGCACAGGAAGAGTAGTTGAATATACAAACATTATCGACAAATGCAATGTGATATACAAAAAAAGGACAGCATGATATAATTCACATATATGACACTTGGCTAAACATCATGGCATTGCATAATTCACATATATAATGCCTTGCAACAAGATAGCATTGCATAATTCACATATATAATGTCTTGCAACAAGATGGCATTGCATAATTCACATATATGGTAATTAGACACTAAACAGGTGGCATTCACACAAAGCATGTCTAAACTAAGCAAATGACATAGCAATGCAAGACACCATACGCACGATATGAGCAACATAACCCTGCCAAGTTAGAGCATGCACCTCAGGGGGGAAATAGGACTGGTCATCTGTCACTGAATCCTCCTCTGAGGAGCTATCCATAGCCAGCAAGACATGCGCTTCGTCAGATAGCATTGTCTGCTCTAAAGACCTTGTTTCCACTCCAGATTTTCCATGACCGTGTCGAATGGCTGATGCACGGGAAGAGTAGTTGAATGTACTAAAATTGTTAACAAATTTAATACGTAAGAAAAATGATGGCATGATATAATTCACATATAAGATGACTGGCTAACTAGGGTGGCATTGTAAAATTCACATATACGATGCCTGGCTAAACAAGATGGCATTGCATGATTCACATATACGATAAAGAAACTAAACATATGGCATTCACACAAAGCATGTCTAAACTAAGCATATGGACATATTTGATGTATAAAGTAAGCAATGCAAGGCACCCTATGCATGATATTACCAACATCAGCATGCCAAGTTAGAGCGAAGACCTCAGGGGTAAATAGGAGTGGTCTTCTCCTTCTGAATCCCCCTCAGGATAGTTATCTTCCTCTTGATTACAATCCTAAATGGGTGAAGGGGGCTGCCTTTGCGCCCACCATGGAGCGACGTGTGGCGCCCAAGATGCGATTCTATCCCAATCACGTGATGAATTCATGATTGGGGCACAACCACATTTCGAGCACATAGCAAGGTGGATATCATTACAACATACCATGTACTGAATAGGTGAGAATACAAGATAAAGGCTTACACTCGCCACAAGTTACAACATGAATACAACAGTTCATCAAAACATAGCAATCATCATACACAAGAGCAGGATCCGACTATGGATGAAATCAAACGAAAAAGAAGAACGACATCCACCCTACTAATCCTAGGTTCCCCGACCCGGAACCTATCCCTTGATCGAAGAAGAAGAAGAACTCCAAAAGCAAGAAAGCATCACTCTCACGTCAAAACATCGCATTACCTGTACCTGCAACTGTTGTTGTAGTAACTGTGAGCCACGAGGACTCAGCAATCCCATTACCATGGGGATCAAGAATAGCAAAGCTTAATGGGTATGGAAAGGATAAGTGGTGAGGTTGCAGCAAGCGGCTAAGCATTGTATGGTGGCTAACCTACGAGTACAAGAGTAAGATGAGAAACTACGCAAACGATCGCAAACTAGTAATGATCAAGAAGTGATCCTGAACTACTTACGTTCAAACATAACCCAACCGTGCTCTCTTCTCAAACGCACCCGAAAAGAGACAGACACGGTCACGCGATTGGTGTATTTTAATTGAGTTTACTTCAAGTCCTCTACAACTGGATATTAACAAATTCTCATCTGCCACATAACCGCGGGCAAGGCTCATGAAAGTTTATACCCTGCAGGGGTGTCCCAACTTAGCCCATGACAAGCTCACGATCCTTGGAGAAAATCCTCCATCACGGGACCCTCCAATCAGACTTGGAATCCTAGTGCACAAGACATTTCGACAATGGTAAAACAAAACCAGCAAGACCTCCCGGCGTGCCGTCACCCTGGTAGTATCCATGCGTATCTCGTGTCAGGCCACGACTGGATGAGCACAATGTATAGCAACTAAGACCCGAGTTTCCCCGGGGGAAGCCGCACACGACTCTATTTCGGACCAGCACTCATGAGGAGCACTGGGCCGGGGGGTTGATTAAGAGACCTTGGGTGCTGGCGGGTCCCTATGCAAGTTTTAGTTGTTATTAGGCAAATGGTAAAACCAATGTTGGGCCTTGCTGGAAGAGTTTTATTCAAAGCGAACTGTCAAGAGGGCCCCATAAACACTCATCGTGTTAGGGACGCAAAATCAAGGAACACAACACCGGTATGACGGAAACTAGGGCGATAAGAGTGGAACAAAACACCAGGCAAAAGGTTGAGCCTTCCACCCTTTACCAAGTATATAGACGCATTAATTAAATAAGACATATTGTGATATCCCAAGATATCCATGATATCCATGTCCCAACATGGAACAACTTGCAACTGCACCTGCAACTAGCAACGCTATAAGAGGGGCTGAGCAAAGCCATAACATAGCCAAACAACGGTTTGCTAGGATGGTGGAAAAGGTTAGAGGCTATCATGGTAATTTGGGAGGCTTGATAAACAAGTGGTAGGTAGCGCAACATAGCGATTGCATCAAGACAACTAGCATAGCAAAGATAGTAGTGGTATCCAAGGTGACGGTCATCTTGCCTAAAAGCCCGCTAGGAAGAAGAACGGGTCCATGAAGTAGACGAACCAATGTAGTTGAACGGGTCCTCACAATCGCCACGTAACTGGAACTATCGAGAAGAAGTACAACTAGAAAGAAGCAAACAACATGGTAAACCAACAAGCATAAGCATGGCATGATGCACAATCAAGTATGATGCATGTCCGGTTTAATGATTCATGGCATGGCAAAGTGCAACAAACAATACTACAACTTAAGTGGAGCTCAATATGCAATGAGTTGCATATTGACAAAACACCACATTCAAATATTTAGTTCACTCCCGTTTAGGTACTCAACAATATTAAATGTTGGTTAACATGGGAAGAGGTGAAGCATAAGCAAACTACCTATCTAGGCAAGTTTAAATGAGGCCGGAACAACAAACAACAAGTCTGGAAAATCCCCATGTGCATATTTCAAATTTGGTACTGTTCTGCCCTAAGTCATATTTTAATGTTGTTAAACATGCAAAGTAATGTCACCATGTTAAACTATGCGTTTTTCTACCCCAATTACATATAAAGTTTATTTAATTCAGAGCTACGGTTAATTAGTTAGGAAATAAACCATTTTAACAAGTCATTTAGCAAATTAATTCAAATAGCAATTTTAAACATTTTAAACATGGAGGAAAGATGAATATTGTGAAACTTTCTAAGCATTTTACACATTTAAAACATTTTAAACCGACGCATGGATATGAAGTTATTAAATGCATGAACTATGAGGGTTCTTTCGTAAAACCGTAAACTCTAGAAAATTAGCTAAATCCGTCTAGGGAAAAAACAT